>NC_143190.1:71085000-71281666 GCF_051530095.1 Phoenix dactylifera | reverse complement strand
GGGTATTTTTGGTATTTCTACCAAATTCCATATTTTTCGGGTAGACATGACACGTTGCTAGACGTCAATCTTGTCTTATAGGTTTGATCGAATTAAAGAGTTTAATTCGATCACCAATTAGAAAGGATTCTAATTGTTAAGTTCGGGTTCGCGCAGTTTGGACTTAAATCGATTAGAAGAGTTCTAATCAAGTTGGGTCAACTCACACTCACACCTATTGCTGGCTAAGTATGGAACCCAATGGGTCACACACAAGAAAACTTATCAAGGGTCTAATTGGATTAGATCATGTTTGCAAGATAAACATCCTAGCAGGTGTTGCAAACCTTAGCTCCTGATTCGAACTGGATTCGAATCTGATTCGAATTGAATTCGAATCTGATTCTTAATTGATCTAATTTGATTAGATCATATTCTAATATGGGTTAGCCAAGAGTTGGCTCCTAATTGGCTTGGTTTGAGTCTAATTGGATTAGATTTGATAAATCATTCATTTTTGACCGTTGGATCGACATTTGGATGAAGAGATGGATCAAATGGATGGCACCATGAATTGGAGCCATTGGATTTTCATCATAGGATGATGGGAGATCATGATGACGTGATGGATATCATTGGGAGGCGTGGAGATGAAAAATAGGTGAAGGAAAGAGAGAGAATACGTGAAGATTAAATGGATAAGGATGAACCATTTATTTGATCTTATCCATTCTCTCTCTTCTCTCTTCATCACGCCTAAGGGATATATGGCGCCTTCTTTCATGGCCTTTGGATCATCATCAACCCTTGATGAATGGATAAGGTTGGTTCCTATTTTTCTTGCGTGAGAAGAAGTGAAAAAAGGGAAGAGTACGGCGCATTTTCATGAAGAGGTGCTTAGGGAATCAAGCGCCACATCATAAGCGCTTGATCTTATCATAACCACTTTTGATACGCCTCTCCCTATTTTTGTGGCGCCTTCTCTCCTCTTATCACGCCCCATCTGAAGGATGTGTGGATGGGATGCATCCTTTGGTGATGCATCCCCACGCCATCTATAAATAGGAATGCTCCCGGTGTTTTCTAATCATCGGAAATCAATCCAACTCTCTCTCTCTCATACCCCTTCTTTCTTACATTAGTTTTTTTCTTTCTAACATTGCTTCTAGTGTGTCCTAAGCCAAGACAAGGTGGTCTTCCTTAGGACAAAAGGATTAGAAGTGATTTTAGAAGGCTAAAGAAAAATAGAAAGGAAGGAAAGCAAGCCATTAGAGTTCTTTAGAAGAATTCGGCATTAAGGATCAAAAGTCTTTGGAGCTAAAGTCTTGATCAAGTTTTCGTGTGGATCACCATTGGAGGGCGGACACTTGGACGCCTCGTGGAGATTGTACACTTTGGATTAGCATTTGAGGTATTCTACTAATTCTGCATTTATTTTATATTATTTGATTGTAATCATTAAGGTGATCTAGGCTTAAAAGGGTTTCATGCATAGGGACTTTATTAAGAATTTTTAAAATTTCTAGCTTCCGCTGCCCATTATGACATGCTAGAACCCTTCAATGGTATCAGAGCTATCCTTAATTGGTTCAATGAAATAATAATGCATGATGTATGATTATTAATTTACTATGAGATAGTAATGTCATATGCTTAATGAAATGCTGAAATATATGATTCATATATGATATGATATGTAATAAAATGTCATGATATGAAATTTTCCATATGAAAATATGTTGAAGCATGTTAATTAGTTGCTTATGATTTATACATGCTATGAGATAGTTATGATGCATGATAGCTTATTTTAGATATGTTAAATATATGTTACAATTAAAGAATGTGCTAGAGACTAGTAAGCCCTCAATAAAATTATATTAAGTCATAGTGTTAAAAAATTTTGAGCTAACCCATTCTAGAACAATTAATCTAATTGGTGTCTAAGGAAAGCACTAAAGGTAGTTACTTAATTAGGACCTTACTCTTTGAGTAAGGGGAGCCTCCGACCTGCTTACCTGGCCAATTGTTTGATTGTCTATTATGGAGAAGCTTAATATTGATATAACACTATTGATAGCCTTCCTTCATGCCTCGATATTATTATGTCAAGATCCATGCTAGTTTGTTGTGCTAACACAAAACTTGCAATGGGGACTGATGTTATACTGTCTTGGTGCATTAAGATGCTTATGGCATATTTTAATATATTGCCTTGTTGTGTAACCACAAGGGCAATATTATTCGAATATGACTATATGGAAATGAAGGATTTGACTTAACTAAAATATTATTGTTTGTTGTGCTAACACAAGGCAATAAGTATTTTAAGAGGACAAGATAAAGTTGAGAATTGCATGAGATGCAATCGGAAAGAGTTTCCTACCTTTGAACTCATAAAGGTTTGTTGTGTAACCACAAGGCTTTTTATGATGAATTAGGATCTCAACCCTACTAAGAAAAATTATATTTTCACGTTTATCATAGGAGAGGGCTATGATATTCGATAAAAATAGTAGGAGACAAATTAGATTAAAGTCCTTATCTAGTTGCAAACATATCATCATGATTGGTCTGCTTATATTAGTTATGTTCTTGCATATGTAGAATTATTAAATGGCTTCTTCACTTTCACTAAGAGGCATCTTAGATGCCAACAAGTTGACCGGACCAAACTATGTGGACTGGTTGAGGAATTTAAAGATAGTACTCACTCAGGAGAAAATTTTCTATATACTTGAAACCCCTGATCTTGGAGATCTAGGGGATGATGCTACAGAAGAGGAGGTTGCCACACATAAGATGTGGAAAAATGACAGTTTGACTGTCAAATGTATCATACTTGCCTCTATGAGCAATGAATTACAGAGGCAACATGAAGGCATGGACACTCAATCCATACTTCTCAATTTAAAAGAGTTGTATGGAGAACAAAGCAGGACTGCTAGGTATGAGATATCTAAGCAGTTGTTCCGTGCTAGAATGAATAAAGGAACTCCAGTGCAAAACCATGTTCTTATGGTTATAGACTTAATCACTAGATTAAGTCAATTAGGTTTTGCTATGGATAGTGAGCTCAGTCAGGATTTGATCCTGCAATCACTGCCTGATTCATTCTCTCAGTTTGTTGTGAACTTTCACATGAACAAGCTGAACACCTCCCTGCCCGAGCTGTTAAATATGCTCAAAACAGCTGAAGGCCATATTAAGAAGGATAAAGGTCCACTCCTTCTTATAGATGGCACCTCTAAGAGAAAATCGGGCAATAAGGGTTCTAAGAAATGATTGAACCCCAAGAGTAGCATCAAAAAGAAAAAAGGAAAGAAAAACTCCGGATCAAGTACCTGTTTTCATTGCGGCAAAGCTGGCCACTGGAAAAGAAATTGCAAGAGTTTTCTTGCAAGTATGAAGACCGATGCAAGAGTTGCATCAAAAGGTATGTTTATGTTACATGCCAACTTGTCATTAAGTTCTTCAAATTCAAATTCATGGGTATTGGATACCGGCTGTGGTTTTCACATTTGCAAATATTTGCATGGACTACAGAAAATTAAAAGTTTAAAGAAAGGTGACTTCGAGCTGCATGGCGCTGGAGGAGAGTCCATCCAGGCTGAAGCTGTTGGAACCTACAACTTGGAGTTACCTTCGGGAGAGCTCCTACAATTAGAAGATTGTTATTATATGCCCAAAATTATTAGAAATGTAATTTCCATTCCTTTGTTGTTAAAGAAAGGATTTGAAATTAATGGAAAGGGCAATGGTTGCTCTATTTATTTTTCTAATAAGCATCTTTGCAATGGCATTATGGAAAATGGTCTTCTTGTTTTATTACTTAATGACAATGTCTTTCATATTAATAAAAGCAATAAAAGAAAGAGAGAGGAAGTAAATAACACCCTTCTTTGGCATTGCCGACTTGGTCACATAAGTGAATCAAGAATCAACAAGTTATACAAAGAACAGTTCTTTGATCCTTATGATTATGAATCATTAGGAACTTGTGAATCTTGTCTTGTGGGTAAAATGACTAAGTCTCCATTCACTGGACATGGAGAAAGGGCAAGTGAGTTATTAGGACTTGTACATACAGATGTATGTGGTCCTATGACAACTCCAGCTAGAGGTGGATACTCTTACTTCATCACATTCACTGATGATTTATCAAGGTTTGGATATGTGTATCTTATGAAACATAAATCCGAAGCTTTTGATAAGTTTAAAGAGTATCAAAGTATGGTTGAAAAACAAACCGGAAAGTGTATTAAAATCCTTCGATCTGATCGAGGAGGTGAATACCTATCTAGTGAGTTTTTAAATCATCTTAAAGAAAAGGGCATTCTCTCTGAATGGACACCTCCGTATACGCCACAATTAAATGGTGTAGCTGAACGGAGGAATCATACTCTATTAGATATGGTAAGGTCCATGATGTGCTTTACTGATCTTCCTATTTCCTTCTGGGGTTTTGCCCTAGAGACTGCTGCACTAATATTAAACAGGGTACCTTCTAAGTCTGTACCTAGCACTCCATATGAGATATGGAGAGGAAAGAAGCCTAATCTTAAGTATCTTAAGATATGGGGTTGTCAAGCTTATGTCAAAAGAAATTTTGGACACAAGCTAAGTGCTAGATCAGATAAATGTATTTTTGTAGGTTATCCTAAAGATAGTATAGGATACATCTTCTATCATCCTACCGAACAAAAAGTTTTTGTAGGTAGGCATGCCATTTTCTTAGAAAAAGAGTTTATCTTAGAAAAGGGCAAGGATAGAAAAATTGAACTTGAAGAAGTTCAAAACCTACAAATAGAAACAAAAGAAATTCTTCAACCAGATGTACCCATTGATGAGGTACAACCACAACACACATCTCCTCTCCGAAGGTCAGATAGATATGGGTTCATCATTGAAAATGATGAAGCCCACATTGTTCAGAATAATGATCCTCTGACCTATTCGGAAGCTGTCATGAGTAATGACTCTGAGAAATGGCTAGAAGCCATGAAATCCGAAATAGATTCTATGTATACCAACCAAGTATGGACTTTGGTTGATGCACCAGAGGGTGTAAACCCTATAGGTTGCAAATGGGTCTATAAGAAAAAGATTGGAGCAGATGGCCAAGTAGAAACCTACAAGGCTAGATTGGTGGCAAAAGATTTCAGGCAAAAGCAAGGAATTGACTATGATGAAACTTTTTCGCCAGTAGCTATGCTCAAATCTATTCGGATTTTGCTTGCAATAGCTGCATACTATGATTATGAAACCTGGCAGATGGATGTCAAAACCGCCTTCCTTAATGGTTATCTTGAGGAAGAAGTTTACATGACACAGCCAGAAGGATTTGTCTCAAGTAAGAGAGCAAATCAAGTATGCAAGCTTAAGAGATCCATTTATGGATTAAAGCAAGCATCGAGGAGTTGGAACATCCGTTTTGATACAACAGTCAAAGAGTTTGGTTTTATCAAAAATGTGGATGAACCATGTGTGTACAAGAAGACTAGTGGGAGTGCCATTGTCTTCTTAATATTGTATGTAGATGACATACTGATCATTGGAAATGATATTCCAATGTTACAATCGGTCAAGACTTGGCTGTCAAAAAGCTTTTCTATGAAAGACTTGGGAGAAGCATCCTATATACTTGGTATAAAGATCTATAGGGATAGATCTAAAAGGATGCTAGGCTTGTCCCAGTCTAGGTACATAGATAATGTGCTAAAAAGATTCAGCATGGAAGAAAGTAAAAGAGGTTATTTGCCTATGAGTCATGGCATACGTCTCTCTAAGAAGATGTCTCCTAAGACATCTGAAGAGAGGAATAGAATGAATTCTATTCCCTATGCTTCGGCAATAGGATCGATTATGTATGCTATGCTATGTACTAGGCCTGATGTTGCTTATGCCTTAGGCATAACAAGTAGATTTCAGGCTGATCCAGGAGAGGATCATTGGATAGCTGTGAAAAATATTTTTAAGTACTTGAGAAGGACTAAAGATATTTTTCTAGTTTATGGAGGATCTGAGTTGAAACTAGAAGGATTTTCTGATTCTAGTTTTCAATCAGACCCAGATGATAGCAAGTCCACTTCAGGGTATGTCTTTACCCTAAATGGTGGTGCAGTGAGCTGGAAGAGTTCCAAACAGCAAACTGTAGCTGACTCAACTACTGAGGCAGAATACATTGCTGTAAGTGAAGCCGCTAAGGAAGCTATCTGGATGAAGAAGTTCATCTCTGAGTTAGGAGTATTTCCCGAGATTGCTGGACCAGTCCCAGTTTATTGTGATAACACTGGAGCTGTTGCTCAAGCGAAGGAACCAAGGTCTCATCACAAATCCAAGCACATTCTAAGACGCTTCCATCTTGTTCGAGAGATTGTCGAGAGACAAGACATAGTCATTGAACGAGTAGACACCAAGAACAACCTAGCAGACCCGTTCACTAAAGCTCTACCACAACAGCAGTTCGATCGCCACCTCGATTGTATGGGGATAAAATATAAGAGCGATTGGCTTTAGTGCAAGTGGGAGATTGAAAGAGTAGATGCCCTACAAGCCAATCGCAATATGTATTGCGAAGTGTTTTTCTTTTGATTTGTCCAAATCATGTACATGACATTTAAATATGAATAAAGGCATTATATTTTATCATATGCTGTTGATTATATTTATGATAAACTCCTTAGATTAGGGCAATGGTTTTAAGACTATGATGAGATCATACTAGTGAGACTTAAAATCCTAAAATCCTTATCTTAAATATTCCCAGTCATTGGTACATTGAGTCGGGGATCAATGATTACCGGAAAGACTGGCATGTCTTATGTATACTCGATGCAGAGGATGATTGATCTCACAATCATTTGTGTGGAGACACTAATACAAAGATATGGGTGCTCATTAGAAGAATGAGTTCACTGAATTGACCTACAAAGAGAAATCTTATGAAGTCTTACTTACATGTCAAAAGATGATTCTCTTAGTGGGAGTTGTGCAACTGATCCTTTGACCTGAGATCACCATGGTATCTTGTGCACATGAACCTATGTTTTGGTTTACACTCATTCATGACAATAAGTTATGTACGAGGTCTTCTGGATATGGTGGATTGTGTACGAAGATTATGAGTAGGTCAATAAGGAATTAATCACTTCTAGTAAGAGAAGATAGCATCCTATTTATTCTAATCATATGATAATTCAGGAAGCCTTTGATCAAAGCAGAATGAAAATTAGAAAGAGTTTCTAATGTTTCATTATTTGAATTATCATTAAAAGATTGAGAAAAATATGAATATGAAATTGAGTTTGACATATATTCATACTCATATACATATTTGGGATGCAGTTTGATTAAAGGATTGAATTGCATGGTAACTTGCCACTGAAGGGTATTTTTGGTATTTCTACCAAATTCCATATTTTCCGGGTAGACATGACACGTTGCTAGATGTCAATCTTGTCTTATAGGTTTGATCGAATTAAAGAGTTTAATTCGATCACCAATTAGAAAGGATTCTAATTGTTAAGTTCGGGTTCGCGTAGTTTGGACTTAAATCGATTAGAAGAGTTCTAATCAAGTTGGGTCAACTCGCACTCACACCTATTGCTGGCTAAGTATGGAACCCAATGGGTCACACACAAGAAAACTTATCAAGGGTCTAATTGGATTAGATCATGTTTGCAAGATAAACATCCTAGCAGGTGTTGCAAACCTTAGCTCCTGATTTGAACTGGATTCGAATCTGATTCGAACTGGATTCGAATCTGATTCTTAATTGATCTAATTTGATTAGATCATATTCTAATATGGGTTAGCCAAGAGTTGGCTCCTAATTGGCTTGGTTTGAGTCTAATTGGATTAGATTTGATAAATCATTCATTTTTGACCGTTGGATCGACATTTGGATGAAGAGATGGATCAAATGGATGGCACCATGAATTGGAGCCATTGGATTTTCATCATAGGATGATGGGAGATCATGATGACGTGATGGATATCATTGGGAGGCGTGGAGATGAAAAATAGGTGAAGGAAAGAGAGAGAATACGTGAAGATTAAATGGATAAGGATGAACCATTTATTTGATCTTATCCATTCTCTCTCTTCTCTCTTCATCACGCCTAAGGGATATATGGCGCCTTCTTTCATGGCCTTTGGATCATCATCAACCCTTGATGAATGGATAAGGTTGGTTCCTATTTTTCTTGCGTGAGAAGAAGTGAAAAAAGGGAAGAGTACGGCGCATTTTCATGAAGAGGTGCTTAGGGAATCAAGCGCCACATCATAAGCGCTTGATCTTATCATAACCACTTTTGATACGCCTCTCCCTATTTTTGTGGCGCCTTCTCTCCTCTTATCATGCCCCATCTGAAGGATGTGTGGATGGGATGCATCCTTTGGTGATGCATCCCCACGCCATCTATAAATAGGAATGCTCCCGGTGTTTTCTAATCATCGGAAATCAATCCAACTCTCTCTCTCTCATACCCCTTCTTTCTTACATTAGTTTCTTTCTTTCTAACATTGCTTCTAGTGTGTCCTAAGCCAAGACAAGGTGGTCTTCCTTAGGACAAAAGGATTAGAAGTGATTTTAGAAGGCTAAAGAAAAATAGAAAGGAAGGAAAGCAAGCCATTAGAGTTCTTTAGAAGAATTCTGCATTAAGGATCAAAAGTCTTTGGAGCTAAAGTCTTGATCAAGTTTTCGTGTGGATCACCATTGGAGGGCGGACACTTGGACGCCTCGTGGAGATTGTACACTTTGGATTAGCGTTTGAGGTATTCTACTAATTCTGCATTTATTTTATATTATTTGATTGTAATCATTAAGGTGATCTAGGCTTAAAAGGGTTTCATGCATAGGAACTTTATTAAGAATTTTTAAAATCCCTAGCTTCCGCTGCCCATTATGACATGCTAGAACCCTTCAGTTTCATTAGTAAACAAGAGATATACTCAAATGCTTTGAGCTCATCAAAATCAAATAGGGTTTTAATCAATCACTCCACAATCATAAAACCACGTGCAACTATTTTATTTCTTAAATAAATAGAACAGCAGTCTTTGTCAAATGTAAAAACATGACCTTCCTGTGCTAGACATGAAACAGAAATCAAATTTCTGCTAGCAGCAGGTACATAATAGCAGTCTCTAAGTATTAAACTAAATCCAGACGGTAGTCACAGATGGTAGGTGCCCACAGCCACAGCAGCAACTTTTGCCCCGTTGCCAACCCGAAGGGTTACCGCACCTTCCGCCAGCCTTCTACTTTCCTTTAGACCCTGCATGGTAGTGCACAAATGAGCACTAGAACCAGAATCTATAACCCAACTAGAAGTAGAAGAAACCGTTAGATTAGTTTGAATTATGAGCAAGTCTATATCTTCCGAAGGTGTGTCACCTTTCTTGTTCTTCAGGCTCTCGAGGTATGAAGGACAGTTTCTCTTCCAGTGGCCTTCGACATTGCAGTGGAAACATTTTCCTTTGTCGTTAGCCTTTTTCTTTTGAACTTCCTTCTTTGGCTTCTTGTCTTTCTTCTGCTTCTTAGCAGGCTTCTTTTTCTTCCAAGTAGACTTTCTCTTAGAACCAGAAGTCAACTCAGCAACAAGGACATTGCCCCTTGAACCTTTCAAGGCTCCCTCAGCAGTTACCAACATATTGATTAGTTCACTCATAGTGCATTCAATCTTATTCATGTGGTAGTTTACTATAAACTGACCAAATGAATCAGGAAGTGACTGTAGGATCAAATCCAATTGTAATTCCTTGTGCATGTCCATACCAAGCTTCTCAAGCTCCTCTAGGTCCTTGATCATGGTCAGACCGTGATCATGGACAGACTGCCCTTCGCGCATCTTCGTCTTGAAGAGCCTCTTGGACACTTCAAAATGAGCTGTGCGACTCTGCTCACCATACAACTCTTGCAGGTGTGCCAGTATGTCCCTAGCAGTCTTCATATTTTCATGCTGGCATTGGAGTTCATTAGACATGGATGCCATCATATAGCATTTTACTCTAATGTCATCATCCAACCACTTTTTATGCATCTCACGCTAAACATCAGTAGGACGTGTTGGTAGTGTGGGGATATCTAAATCGAGTATGTAGCCTATTTTCTCACAGTCCAAAATAATTTTGAGATTTCTAAGCCAGTCCTTGTAATTGGTTCCGGTCAGTCGGTTGGTCTCAAGAATACGGGTCAAGGGGTTTGAGCTGACATTGTATCTGCAGAGAGTAAAGATTCTAGTTAGACTTTTGTACTTGATCCTAATCTGTTCTAAGGTCTTTTAGAACAAATGTAACTCCCACTATTTTCTCGAATTCCTCACACTCCCCTGGTAGGAAAACGGAAATCCCACACGACTAGAATTTTTAGTGGGTACTGCGGTCCCACCGATTTACATGCCACCTCACCTAACAGTTATTGGTGACACATAGATGGATGAGTGTACAACTCTTGTACAATGCTTCTAAAGCATATTGCAGTGTAACTTGGTCTCTAAGCCATGAAGACCTCACCTAACAGTTATTGGTCCCATTTCTTAGTTAAGTCAGACCCACCGTATAACCGTAGGAATAAAGTCGTCATTGGGTCCTCACCTAATAGTTATTGGTGCCCAACCCCACCTTTACCCTACAACATCTCATGTCTATAGAGAGGTCCAGCCCCCCGATGCAACTTGACCACTGTGTCCAGCCGAGACAAATCAACATCAGAAAGGCCTTAGCAGCTCTACTACAGTGGAAGACCTATTGACTTAATATTGGTTAATCAGGTCTTAGTGTTTGCAACTTGAGCCCTTCATAAGAGGTAATCGAACAATTGGCCAGGTAAGCAGGTGGGAGGCTCTCCTTACTCAGAGAGTAAGGTCCTAATTAAGTAACCACCTTTCATGCTTTCCTAGACACCAATTAGATCAATTAATCTAATATGACTCGCTCATGTCGGTTCACTCTCGACTTGATTGAGGAGGTTTTGATTTAGGTCTCAATTGGGTTTGCTACATCACATGTAAACCTATCTACCCGACTAGCATTCACATCACATGTAAACGGCACATCACAGGCAGTTATAATCGCAGCATCTAATAAAGCTAAACTTTAACTAGGTGATGATCATGGATTCTAATTAGGTCATATTACAAGCACATGCACATCAATCGATCAAGTGGTCTTCAACTCTTGAATTGGTTCCAAGCCTTCTTGATTCGATCCTTGATCAACTCTTGATCCCATCGCCATCAACTGCTTAGATCACCTTTCATCTCATGCCTTTGCTTCAACTTGATCGTTGATGTACATCACATCACAGAAATACAACCAGATGTAAAATAAAAATAAAATAATTTACATCTCCTTTTAGGAGGCACGCAGGCCTCTCAAAACATCAAATAAGATGCATGCAAGCATCTGAAAAATTACATGACATCGCAGATCACATCGCAGGTCATTACATTTGATACCAAAAGGGGTTGAATCCTATGATCATCACCGTATGCAACAATTATAATTTTCAGATCTGAAAACTGACTGATTATCATGACATAGGTCGCTGATCATGCTAATCATGATTCTAAACTTTGTAATCCCATTAACAATGCAATTAGAATCATCTTTTTATCACATAAAAATCAGCATGTAAAAAATCAGCACCCCTGAAAAATCTGCATGCAGAATTTTTCAGCATGCATGATCATTCAATTTTCAGATCTAATAAGCCTTTAGATATTTAATTCTTACCTTAATCTACGAAGCCTAGGCTCTGATACCACTATTGAGAACCCGCCCATGCCGCTGATATTTCAAAAAAATTCAGATGGCAGCGGAATCGGCATAAGCGGGATCGACGTTCATCGCATGAACGTTGTTTTATGAACCGTTCGTAGTTAGATAAGAATTAAAACTTTTTAAACCTTTAGGAAGATCAGATCTTCACCTTGTGCGGGTAGATGATCACCGCAAACTGAAGTTCGTGGTCTAGGATGAAGGTTCGCTTGAAGCCGTTCAAGTGTCCGGCCTCTACGGGTATCCACACGAAGCAGTGATCCGATCAAAGCTCTCTTGTCTTCCCGGGGTGCTAGCTCCCTTGCAAAGACTTCTTTTGATGGCTGATTTCCTCTCTTTCAATCAACCCTTGATTGTGCTTGAGAGGAAGAAGAAGAAGGATGAAGAAGAGGAAGAAGAAGAATCCCCACGCAGCCTTCTTTTCTTCCCTACGTTGGAACCAAGGAAGGAGGCCAAGGAGAGGTGCACACCTCTTCTTCTTTTCCCCTTGCTGATGGCGGCTGAACCAAGGAAAGGAGAGGGGTGGCCACGTGATGGAAGAGGAGAGGGAGAGCTCATCTAGGGCGCCGGCCCCCTTTGCCCCTTTTTATAACCATCTAGGGCTCCTACAATCTAGGAGCCCTAGAGTTATTTCCTAAGAGGGGCTCTCTTCTCCCTTCTCCACATGAAAAAGGGAGGGGCATATCCCCTTCCTCATGGTAAACCCTAATCCACATTAAGTAGGGTTTGAAAAGCCCTAATGTGGTCAAGCCCTAATCCAATTAGGCTTAGCCCAAGGGTGAACCAATTAGGATCCAATCTAGGTAAGTCCTAATCCAATTAGAACTTAAATCAATTTTGACTTAATTGAACTCTTCAATCCTAATCCAATTAGGAGTCTTATTGATTCATTAGATTAATAATTAATTGTGACTTAAGAAACCCTAATCCAAATTAGGACATATTTGATTTTAGTCCTAATCCAATTAGGACTCTATTTGAATCCGAAGTCCTAATCCGATCAGGACTCTAGGAATCCTACTCCAAGTAGGAATCCAATTTTAATTCAAAATTTCTAATCTCATTAGGATTGTAGGAATCCTATTCCAAGTAGGAATCCCAGTCCTACTCCAACTAGGATTTCCAGTCCTAATCCAATTAGGACTCTAGGTATCCTACTCGAAGTAGGACTCTTGTTTCAAGTCCAATTAATTAATTCCCTTTGTTCCTTCTTCAACTTCTTATCAATCAAATTGATTACTTGTGATTCCTAATCACGATTTCAACCATCGGATCGGTCAATACTTCTAGTGTGTGTGACCCCATAGGTTCTATTCTGACTGGTAGTGAGATATATTGTGATCTCTATCTCAATATCATTGAAAACTCCTTTCAATGGGTTGGAACGATTCCAACTCAACTCATTAGGGTTTATCGATCATCAAGATAATCCCTATGAGTCCCACCATCCACCAGTGACACCTAGTAGCATGTAGTGGCTACCCAGCAGAATGGAATGATGAACCTCTAGGTGCAGTTAACATGTGATACAGTCCTACTATCGTGGATCCCTACAGGACGGAGGTCATGGACAACTCGTCAAACCCCATCGTCTGTCATATGTCAAGATTTATTCGACTCGAGTTCGATAGTGGAAAACTCTTTTTCCACTTTATATTACTGCCCTGGCCAAGGTCTTAGAACTCAGTCTAACAAATCACATAGGATCACTCCTCTTCTATCAAGGTCGATAGATTCCTTATAGGTGCATACCCTACTCCTACAGTGAACCTACTGCAGCCAATCTACACTGCATGGACCCATATGGCTAGAGACCATGTATGTGTGCAGTCAAACTACAATAACCTCACTGTGAGTAGCCGAAGCACCGCAGGTCAAAGGACCAGTCACACTACTGCAACATCAAGCAAGTCACTGACGAGTGGATAGACATCCAAGTGACTTCTTGTCTTGGTCACGCTCAGTACCCTTGTTCTCTAACAAGCACCTGCACTATCACTTCAGTGTCCCTACACTGTGGACTCAAGTCTCGTCCATCCAGAAGGAAAGTGATCTGTGCACTGATCGGATCGATCATCGTCCTCGTGATGATCCATTGATCAGGAGCATTTAGAAATTAATCACCAATGATACATGGCTCAAATTCTCAACTCTTGAGAATATGTATCGTCATCTTATTAATTTCTTGGACGACTCATAGACACATAAACAATATGAATGAAAAGATGCCTTTTTATTTATTCAATAATAAATAGTCAAGTACAAAATTATGTCCCTAGAATCAAAAATGTGTCAGCCAAATTGGCTTCTAGGGCATACATCTAACACTTGCTCATCCGCTAAATCTCTTCAGATGTGTTGGGGCACATCTTCTTAGAGTGATTTATCCCATGCCTAAGGAGTAATAATCTCCTTTCAGAGGTTTCCATGCCGAACCTCTTCAGCACTCCCTCTATGTACATATTCTGTGATAGGACAAGCATCCTCTTAGATATATCTTTATAGACCTTAATTTCCAAAATATATGATACTTTCCCAAGGTCTTTCATAGATAATTTCTTAGACAACCATACCTTGACCTTAGTTAGCATGGGAATATCATTCCCAACAAGAAGGATATCATCCGCGTACAATACGAGAAATACAATAGCCCTCCCACTAACCTTCTTATAAACACATGGTTCCTCTTCGTTCTTGATGAAATCAAACGATTTGATTACATCGTTGAAATAAGTTTTCCAACTTCGAGATGCTTGCTTTAGTCCATAGATGGATATTTGCAGTTTACAGACCTTGTGATCACCATCACAATATCATGATATGCTGCAACAGCGAGCAATATTTGAATAGACTTCAGCATGGCTATAGGTGAAAAGGTATCCTGATAATCAATGCCTTCGTATCGATTATAACCTTTCGCTACTAGCCTTGCCTTATAGGTCTCTACCTAGCCATTCAAACCTTTTTGTCCTTTTGTAAATCTAATTACAACCAATAGGTACTATACCTTCTGGTGGATCTACTAAGGTCCAAACTTGGTTGGAATGCATGGAGTCCATCCCTGACTTCATTGCTTCCAACCATTGCTCAGAATCGATGTCTAACATCGCCTCGTTATAGGTATTGGGATCCTTACCTTGATCCCTATCTCCCATGGAACACTTCCTCTTCATCCTCTGTAAGCATACCTAAGTACCTTTCAGGAGGATGGAAGATCCTACTAAATTTACGAGGTGGAGGAGATACAACATGTACTGGCTCAATACGAATAGGTTCTATAGGCACAATGACTTGTTGCTCTTCAGAGACATTCTCTTCGAGCTCAATTTTTCTCCCAGTGCCTCTATCAAGAAAAAATCGTATCCTAATGACTCTTTAGGATATCCAATAAAACGAGTATTAATTGTCTTATCCTCTAACTTGTCCGCCTGTTGTCGCTTGATGTGGGCCGGACATCCCCAAATCTTGAGATAACTAAGACTTGGATTCTTACCATGTCATATCTCATACGGTATGGTAGGAACAGATTTAGAGAAAACTCTATTCAATAAGTAAATAGCTGAAAATAGGGTATCTCTCTAAAGAAACAAGGGTAAATCAGTGAAGCTCATCATGGACCTGACCATATCCAATAGGGTCTGATTCCCCCTCTCAGACACCCCGTTGAGCTGAGATGTACCAGAAGGGGTCCATTGTGAAACTATACCATTCTTCTTGAGATAATCTCGAAACTCTCCACTAAGGTGTTTACCTTCTCGATCCGATCGAAGAACCTTAATGAGTTTTTCTATTTGTTTTTCTACTTCATATCCGAACTCTTTGAACTTTTCAAAAGCTTCAGATTTGTGTCTCATACTCATATCAATACCATGAGTAATCATCGGTAAATGAAGTAAACAATTATTTTTTCTAGCTTGCACATCGAATGGGCCACACACGTCAGTGTGTACTAGGGTAAGTATTTCAGTGGACCTCTTTCCGTATCCTACAAAGGGTAATTTGGCCATCTTTCCTTGAAGGTAGGATTCACAAATCGGATATGACTTGAAAGTCAATGAGCCAAAAGCCCATGTTTCTCCAATTTGTTTATTCTGTCTTCTCCTATATGGCCATGCCTGAGGAGCCACAAATACTTTAGATTTATCTCATCTCTAGATCTTTTGGATCCTATGGTACTCACTATTTGCTCAGATAATTTCATAGGTACATCCAAATGTAAGTGATAGAGACTGTCAATCATAAACCATGTGGAACCAATTTATTTCTCAAATAAATGGAACAACAGTCTTATAAAAATCTTTTTGTGCTAAACAAGATATAAAAATCAAATTTCTGCTAGCAGTAGGTAACAGTTCCTAAGTATCCTGAGCATATCTGACATACCTTCTTAAGGTGTGTCATCCTTTCTTGCTTTTTATGCTTCCCATGTATGTAGGACAGATCCTCTTGCAATGGCCGTCCACAATGCAATGAAAACACTTTCCCTTGCAATCGACCCTTTTCTTGGAACTTTCCTACTTGTCCTTTTCTCGATTTTCTGCTTCTTTGCAGGCTTCTTCTTCTTCTTCCAGGTAGACTCTCTCTTGGAAGTAGAAGCCAACTCGACAGCGAAAACTATGCCCCTTGAACTCTTCAAGGTTTCTAAGGTAGTTACCAATTTATTTAACAATTCTGTTTTGTTGCATACAGTCTTGTTCATATGATAGTTTACTATAAACTGTTCATATGAAGCTGGAAGGGATTGCGGGATCAAATCCGTTTGCAATTCCTTGTGCATGGTCATGCCGAGCTTCTCAAGCTCCTCAAAATCCTTTATCATGGTCAAACTATGATTATGGACGAACTGCCCTTCGCGTATCTTGGCCTTGAAGAGCCTTTTAGATACTTCAAACCATGTTGCGTGACTCTGTTCACCCTACAACTCTTGCATGTGATTCAATATATCCTCGGCAGTCTTCATGTTCTAATGCTGGCATTAAAGTTCATTGGACATTGATGCCATTATATAGCACCTAATTTTATTGTCATTGTTCGTCCACTTGTCATGCATCTTATGCTGATCAGTGATCAGACGGACTGGTAACGCAGAAAATTCATGGTCTAGCACACACCCTAATTTCACACAATTTAAAACTATTTTGAAATTGTAGAGCCAGTCTTTATAATTGGGTTTGGTCAAACGGTGGTTCTTTAGGATATGAGTTAAGAGTTTGGAAGCTGACTTTATAATCCTCAGAGAGTAAAGATTCTAGTTAGAATTTTGTACTTCAACTCTATTTGTTTTAAGGACATTTAAAACAAAAACCTCCCACTATTTTCTCGAATCTCTTACACTCCTCCGGTAGAGAAACGGAAACCTGCGACTCTAGATTTCAAGTGGGGTGCTACGGTCCCACCAATTTACATGCCACCTCACCTAACAGTTATTGATGACACATAAATGATAAGTGTACAACTCTTTGTACAATGCTTCTCAAGCAAGTTGTAGCCTACTTGGTCTCCAAGTCATAAGAACCTCACCTAACAGTTATTGGTCCCGTTCCTTGGTTAAGTCATACCCACCATAATTCTCGCAGAAGTAAAGTCGTCATTGGGCCCTCACCTAACAGTTATTGGTACCCAACTCCACCTCTACCCCACAACATCTCATGCCAATAGAGAGGTCCAGTCCCCCGATGCAACTTGCCCACTGCATCCAGCCGAGACAAATCAACGCCGGAAAGACCTTAGCAACTCTACTACGGTGGAAGACCTTAAGACTTAATATTAGGTAATATAGTCTTAGTGATTCCAACTTTGAGCTATTCATAGGAGGTAATCGATCAATTGGCCAGGTAAGCAGGTGGGAGGCTCCCCTTACTCAGAGAGTAAGGTCCTAATTAAGTAACCACCTTTAATGCTTTCCTAGACACCAATTAGATCAATTAATCAAATATGACTAGCTCAATGCATCATTCACTCTCGACTGATTGAGGAGGTTTTAGGTCTCAAAGGATTTGCATTTAATGTAACAATCTATCCCAAACCAAATGTTATATAATTACATCTTATATAAATGTCACATTAGTTCAAGTTTACATCCTATGTAAATATGAAACTCTTTCATATATTATGTGATTACATCTTATGTAAATGACATAATTGTTTCAGTTTACATCTTATGTAAATGTCCTATTTTTAAGAATTTTATTTACATCTCATGCAAATAAATTTTGTTTAACTAATACATACATCTCATGCATACATTTTAAACACATCCTCAAACAGGGGTCGACTCATATATGCTTGGAGTCAACTCGAGTTAACCTTAAGTCGACTCGAGTTGACATCCTTTAATTATCATGAATTCATGATTTGATCATATCTTATTCATCTCATGCATATATAATTTTCCTTTTAAGCATAGGCATAAGCAGATAAATATATTTTTATGATCATGAATCCATGATTGATTCTTATCACATGCATCTCATGCATATAATTTCAGATCTGATAATTTTAATTTTAATCATGCTACCAACTGAATCTCTGATTATACAAGACATGATTTTTAATTATTTCAATCTCATTGTAATTTAAAATCAACATGCAACATCATAAGAATAAAAATCAGCATGCTGAAATTTCTGAAATATGAAATTTCAGCACGCAGAAAATTTCAGCAAGCATGAATATTAAAATTCAGATCTAATAAAATCCTAATCAAGTCTATTAATGTTAATCTTAATCCTAAAAACCCGGCTCTGATACCACTTTCAGTTTACCCTCACACGCGTTGCGACGATCGCAGCGGAAAGACGCGCGCGGGGTCGTTCATCTCATGAACGTCCAGAGAAACGTAGATTTCAAAAAAATTCTGAGTTCTCTAACTCAGAAGATCATGAAATCTGAAGGAAAGGATTAAAATTAATTACTTGATTAATTTTCAGATCTACAATTAAAATTATAAAGATCAAATCTTTACCTTTGAGCGGGTAGATCTTCACCGCTATTTGATGATCGTGGAAATCAGGTTCGCTTGAAGTCGCACAAGTGTCCGGCCTCTACGGGTATCCACATGAAGATCTGGATTGATCGAGGTTGCGATCTCACCGGGGTGCTAGCTCCCTTGCAGAGATCCCTTTTGATGGTTGGAACTTCTCTAAGCAATCAACTCTTGATTGTTTCCAAGAGGAGAAAGAAAGAGAAGGAAGAAATGCTTTCTTTTCTTTTCTTTACCATGGAAGAAGAAGGAGGAAGAGAGAAACACCTTTCTCTCTTTGTTTTCTTCCATGCATCTGATGAAGAGGAGGAAGAATCAAACATCCTTGCTGCTCCTCTTTTGCCTTGCGGATGGAAGAAGGAAGAGAGGGAGAGATGGAGGCCGCTCGCCTAAAAAGAACCACCAAGAATCATCCCAAAGGGGGCTGCCCCCTTTTTTATTCTTTTTCTTTGAAGCCCTAGGTGTGGACTCCTCCTAAAAGTTAGGAGGAGCCGCACCAATGTTTGGCCAAAACGGGTCTTGCGTCCCGGGCATCCGGGATGCGAGTCCCGTCCATCCGGGTCGCGCATCCCGGTCATCCAGGACGCGGATCCAGGGAGCATCCGAGGAAGGGAGGGGCTCTTGCCCCTCCCTTCTAATCCTAATCAAATTAGGATTTAGGTAGCCCTTGGTTCATTGAATCCTAATCTAAGTAGAACCCAATTAGTCTCCCTATTTGATTCACATGAATCCTAATCTAATTAGGAGTCATCTTTATCTATTGGACCAAAATTAATTAGGACTCTAGGAATCCTAATCCAATTAGAACTCATATAATTTTAGTCCTAATCCAATTAGGACTTTTATAATTTTAGTCCTAATCCAATTAGAACTTTAGGAATCCTACTCTAAGTAGGACTCTAATAATTTGAAGTCCTAATCTAATTAGAATCTAGGTGTCCTACTCCAAGTAGGATTGTTGAACCTTATCATATAAGATCGAGCCCAATTAATTAAGTCCAATTGATTCAATCAAATTGCAATCCAATTACAATTAATTCCTTCTTCAACTCACTAACTCTTAGTGGGTTAAACTAATTATCAATCAAATTGACAATTACAAACACTCTCTGGTACCCGTGCCTTCCCCTGCCCTTACACAAGGATCCTCCCTTTTTGAATGGGATCCCTCCCAGACGGAGTCGTGAGCATTCAGTTAGAGACGGCGATCGCAGGTTCGCCAGAGGAGAGGGTCTGATTTCAAATCACAATTCAACCATTAGATCGATCAGATCCTCTATTGTGTGTGACCCCATAGGTTCTATTCTGTCTGGTAGTGAGATATGTTGTGATCCCTATCACAATATCATTGAAACTCCTTTCAATGGGTTAGAACAATTCCAACTCTTCTCATTCGGGTTCACTGATCATCAAGTGAATGCCTCTGAGTCTCACAATCCACCAGTGACACCTAGCAGCATATAGTAGCAACCCAGCAGAGTAGAATAGATGAACCTCTAGGTGCAGTTAGCATATGATACAGTCCCTCTATCGTGGATCCCAACAAAATGGAGGTCATGGATAACTCGTCAAACCCCGTCATCTGTCATATGTAAAATTTATTCGACTCCAGTTCGAGATTAGAAAACTCTTTTTTCAAAAACTACCTTGGCCAAGGATTTACGAACTCAGTCTCATAAATCACATAGGATCTCTCCTAATCTATCAAGGTCGATAGATTCCATCTAGATGTACCCCTACTCCTGCAATGAACCTACTGCAGCTAATCTGCACCACAAGGACCCAAATGGATAGGGCCCATATTTATGTGCTCGTCAAACTACAGCAACCTCACTGTGAATAGCCGAGGCATTGCAGGTCAAAGGACCAGTAATACAACTGCAGCATCAAGTAAGTCACTGACGAGTGGATAGACATCCAAGTGACTACTTGCTTTAGTCACGCTCAGTACCCTTGTTCTATAACAAGCGCTTACACAATCACTCCAGTGTCCCTATACTGTGGACTCAAGACTCATCCATTTGACTAAGTGATCTGTGAAATAATCTCAGCGGATCGATCACCGTCCCTCGTGATGGATCCATCGATCAGAAGCAATTCAGGAATTAATCACCAATGACACATGCCTCAAATTCTCAACTCTTGAGAATATGCGTCATCATCTTATTAATTCCTTGGACGATTCATGGACACATAAGAACATGAATGAAAAGAATGCCCATCCTAATAAATTCATTATTAGGTCAAGTACAAATTTATGTCCCAAAACAAAATAATGCGTCAGCCAAATTGGCTTCTAGGACATATTTCTAACAAGAGCGAGTACAAAGAAAAACATACCTAGAAGAATTTTGCAACTGAGGAAATGGTTAAATTTAGCAATGACTACCTTTGGACAGTGGCTACTAATAGATTTCTATATGAATAATGTCCTTCTAAGTATTCAAACAATAGTTATGGCAGTTAATTGCAAAAATAACATCTATTGAAAGTTATTTCGTACAAAACTTTCTTGCGGTGCTTATCCTAATAAGGATGACATATCATTTTTTGAATGACATAAAAAAATTAGGTTTACACATTCTTTATTAATTTGCATTATTCGATGCACCCTATTTTGGCCTTGCCAATTAGATATATAGAAATTCAAAGTTACTAAATAAATCCTAATAACAATTACCAAAAATTAATGAATTATAATATTTTAGTTTATAATTAATAATATTCCAAGTATATATCTTCTAAAAATCTTATTTGATATAGTCGTGATATAAAGTGGAGCATGATTGCCATATGTCTCAATAAGTAGATTGCACTAAGGATAGACCCCTCTATAAAAAGGTCAACAGAGTCCAAGAAATGCAAGACAAGATGAGATTGGGAATAGAGATACTCACTGGTAGGTTTTTCTATATAGAGGTGGGAGATGAAGAAACTGTTAGTGGTTTGAAGAGAGAGATCGCAAAGAAAGAGGAATTTGAAGAAAGTAGGCTTTTGCTCACGCATAACAATGGTTGTCTGATGAAGGAAGATCAGCGCAGCCTTGTTGAATATGGTTGCTATGAAGGCTGTATTCTTTATCTCAACTTTTTGCCGATTGATGGTTCTCCTAGGCCCACACCCTCTGAAGATTGTGCGACTATCGATTTTAAAGAATCTTAAAGGTATTCTACTTTTATTGACTTTTACATCATGTTTGAAAGGACCTTGTAAGAAGAGTCAATCTTTCAAATTTAATAATGTTATTTTAAGATTGAAACTTTGGTTTGAGTTAGAGCATACTACTAACTGATTTGGTATATTAGTTGTTAATTTCTTTGACTTTTGGTTTGATAAATATTTTTCCTGGATGTTCATATTTTTGAAGCCAATAGCATAGTTCTATTTTTCTAGTCCAATGGTACTAATAATATGCCACAATTATTGATTACAAGTGGCAAAATATATGTAACTTTTTATAAATTCAATGTTTTTTTTATGCCAAGTCTACCCTATTTTCTTTCATGCTCTTGCTCGTACTTTTTATGATGGAGACTTTGGAATTTAAGAAGGGGATGAAAGACAAGGGCCATCAATATTCAATGAGAGAGACTCAAAGTCTTGTGTAGGATAGAAAGAGGAGGTGAAGGCTACTAGTATTTACTTCCTAATATCTCCAATCCTTAGCACCTCCTCTTCTCAAATCCCATGTATTTCTTCTTTCATTTGAAATACTTATCTTCCTATCTCTCTCTCTCTTCTTGTCACATCTCCCTTCCTTATCTCTTTTGCTTAACAAGCACTTTCGCTAATTCCTCTTACATAATCAACACACCCCTTTTTGAAATCCCATGATCTTGCTCTTTCTTCCCTCCTCCCTTCCCATCTCTCACCCTTTCCTTTTTAATTTTTGTGGTTAAATGTTTGAGTCCTCTATGAATGTTCTTTCCTATGTTCAATTTGTGATTCTATGAAGTTTTAATCTTTTCTCCTTACTCCAGTAATTTTAAGGTATCAAAATTTTTCACTCTAATTCAACTTGTCTTCTACTTAAAATTTGTATTTCAATCTGTTTCTTTCCATATTATTGTGTTGTATAGAAGTTTCATCCTTAGCTATGATAGGTTGATACATAATGACAGATGGTGAATAGAGATCTATAATAGTGAGAGAGATACTAGTCCTAGGTTTCATTTTTTTTTAGTTACAACAGATTTAGAGAGCGAGTCTTGGTGTAATGGTATAAGATTACTCCATTATGACTTTAGGTTCCATAGGTTAAAAATACGGAAGCAACGCCTCTGCACACAAGCGTAACCCTCTCCATACCTTATAGTGGGAGTATCCTCATGCATTGGGGTCCCCTTAATAATAATGGATAGTATTGGTTAACAAACCACCTATTTATCCTTTGTATAACTAAGGGACAAGATTTAATTGTACAATTAATTCTTTTTTTAAGTATCTATACTACTACAAAACTCAATTTTTTTATAGAAATTCATCCAGGCAATTTATAAATATATTGTTTGTTTTGGCTTGTACATATCTTAGAATTTTCAACTAACTGCATTCAACATGCAACATTCTAGGTACAATATAGAATAGCCTATCATAGCAATAATTCATATTTGTACTTAAGGATGCTTGGTATGTCATTTATGTATTTCTATAAAGTATATTCCAATACCTTCTTATTTTAAGTTATTTTTGATTGTGACACATTCATCAAAAAAGATGGGTTATAGACGAGTTGCTTGATTAGATTAGGTTATAACAATTAGTTTGGTAACTGAGTTTAATTTTTGAATTAGGTGTTCAATTTTGGAGTAGATTTTGATTTTATGGGGTAAAATTATCGTTTGAAAAATACAAATAAAAATTATTTTGTCGAATTGGATGTCTATTTTTTATCAATTAGTCAGGAATTAGTATATGTTAGAGTATAGTTTTTTGTAATATTTTATTTTATAGTAGGAAGGCAACAAATGAGAGTCTATACTTGGACATAATTTCTTTATTAGTCTAGAAAGCAACAATAGCATCTAAACAACAATAATTTGTAGTGGCATGCAGGGTCATATCGAATCCTAAGTAAAGGACTTAAGATTCTTTCATTATAAGTATTTGGCCATAACTGGCTATATTGATGGTTGCATAGTCCCCTACCTATAGTTAATCATGGCCCGTACATGTATGCTCTAGAGCAGTTTAGAGGAGAATAGAGAGGGAGCTTTTCTCCAAACTATTATTTTTTAATAATTTCATCTATATAACAATAAAATCTAAATAGTCTTTCTCTAGTTTTTTCATAGAGACTCCACAACTCCCTCTCCTTTTCAAGCATCCCTTAGCCCTAGCCTCATTGCTATTTTTTTTTAGCCGAGAAGCCTCCTCTCCCTGTGCCCTTCTCTTTTCTTCCCCTTGCCCCTATTCTCTCCCCACCTTCCTCCTTTTTCTTTCTTACGTGTTGTTTTGGCAAACCTCGTGTCGATGGTAATAGTAGTTTCGCCATCATAAATATTTGGTGGTTTGAGGCAACATGTTCAGGTTGAAAATATTTTTTTCTATCACACATATTACCATCTCATCTCTCATTAGCTCCATGACTTGTGGCAATGGCTTGATGATTGGAGATTTCTCGTGGTCACCATTATTTGTGTAATGGCTAGATAATGACCTACTAACACAACCTATTAGATCAGCCCAATTAGAAGATTCTAAACCTCAACCTAAACCAACCTTATCCCTCTCTCTCTGTGTTTCTTTTGGTTCACACGTTTGCCTACCGCTACTCATGGTCACTTTTCTCTCATAATTCTCTCTTCAATCTTCCATTTCTCTTTTACACATAACCTCTTAACCAAGCCCTCTTCCTCTCTCTACTCCCTTGTAATCTCTCTCTCATAACTCTCTTTCTCATCTCTCTTCCATTTCTTTCTCACAGATCTTACCTTGCTCTTTTTTATGAGTTCTTTCACAAGAATGCGGAACTAGAATATCACATATTGAGGAAATATAGGGAGAGGAGCCCCTGTTATGTGATAACCATTTTTAAAAGTTGGGCAATTGATATTGAGGATAACTTATATATATGCTCATTTTGAAGCTAACTTTGGGACCCACATTTTTGTACTAAATCTTTATTGATTTGGTCAATATATGGGTTAAAATGGGCTGAAAATTTGGCATAAGTTCTATATTTAGCATGATTTTGGAGACATAACTTGATGTATACATATCCATTTAGGATGAAAAATACCTATTTCAAGGTGACTTCGAGAATTTATGCTTTGAGCTTTGGCTAATTTGATCACTACAAGAGATCGAAAATATAACTAAGATCTCTTGGCAAGATTAATTTGTAGGATTGGACAATTCAATAGAAATATAGATTATTGGGATATGGTAATTTTAATTATATGGTGCTTGTGCCATGTTCAATAAGAAGTGTGAGTGTACTGTAGATAGAGTTGCAATCACTTTATTTTGCTATATATTTATGAGTATATGTGTAACAATCTTGACCCCATCCAAAAAGGCTAGACTTAAGATAGGATGGCAGCTGGCCAGATATTTTCGGATACCCAAACTATCCCGAACCCTAATAGGATCTATTTAGCAAAGCCCTATAGGATTTGGAAAGGGTTTGGGATTTAAATTAAAACTTGTTAAGGTTCGGGCTGTAGGATTTTAAATGGATTCAGATACAGATAAGACAAATTTTGCAGGTACCCTACCCCTTGCCATTCCTACCTTAAGGTATTATTAAGTACCTAAGATCTATCCGATTCATATCTAATGTAGGACTAAAGACACACCCACAAGGGTCCTCAAAAACTCCCCCAGTTTAAGCCTTGGCATCTGCATCAGGATAAAAGTTTAAATCTATTGCAAATCTAATTATAAGTACCACAAATCTAATTTACAAATTCCACAATTAGCTTGTAGTCAACCTAATAGACGCATGCTGCAGTGTTCTCCTATCCACATGGACCATTGGTTAGATCTACACTGATACTATTTGTAACAATATAGGATCTTACTAAAAAATGCTTGTCAAAAAGGTGTTATTTGGGTTCTTTGATATTGAATAAGTACCCAAGATTTACCTAGTAGATACTAAATATGAGACTAAATACATGCCCAAATGAATCTTCACATACTTCCTTGTTTAAATCCTAGTATCTTGCCAAGCTCATGGTCCAAATCTATTCAAATCTAATTACAAATACCACAAATCTAATCACAAACACTTATGGTCAACCTAAAATGGACCCATGTTGCAGCTGTCTCTTAGTCTATATGGGTCATAGGCCAGATCTGCTATGATAAAATTTGTAACAACTCAGTGCCTCATCTAAAAAAGCTAGTCGTAAGATGTTATTAAGTATCCAAGATCTACGTAGTGCATAGCCAATAAGAGACCAAACACATGCCTCCATGGATCCTTACAATATGAGTTCTCATTTATTTAATTAATTTTGTATTGGTATTATTATTTTGATATGTTGAGGTGTTGAGATATTTTTTGTTGTTCACAAGTATTTTTGAGGCAAGTTCTCTCTTTATGTACTCTTTAATCTATTAGAATTTCAGAATTGTATTTTTCCTATAAGACACTTTTTTGTGGAAGTTTTATTACATGTTTTATTGAAGTGGTTGCATTCTTCGCATTAGTGAGTGTATACATAATGTAGTTCACATGGCATGGGATCAATTATGTATAAAAGGGATTATAGAATAAAAACTTCATGAGTTTTTGATAGTGAGTTTTATTGATAGATTTAATTGTGTTATTATTATTGGGACTATTGTTATGGATTTTTGTGTGACATTTTTATAGTTGATTGATGCCTGTCATTAGGCAAATCATGACAACCGATTGAAGCCTATCATGGGGCAAATCATGATCGTGTAACAGAAGATGCTTGTCATAGGGTGAATCATGACATTGGTTGCCTAATATCATGACGAAAATGGACAACAAACTGAAAGTTAAATAAGTTATTAATCATGATGTATTATTTAAACATGTCCAAACTTGGAAATTGTAAATTATTTTAGCTATTGAGTTAGTGGTAATCTTCATATTATATGCATAGCCATTATTTGTGTATTTTCATACTTCTATACTTGTTATTTTAATAAAACAAAATGTATATTGAATTGGTTTTTTTTTTAAAATTGGTGAATTTCTCTTTAAATTGAAGTGTGTACAATTAAGAATTTATTCGTTGTTAAGCTTATAGCTTTCTTCTTTTCCAGATGAACGAATCAGTAAAACTCAGTTGTCTCGAGGATGCAGTTGGAGTATTATCAAACTTTCTTTCATTTGAGACCTTGTATTGTAGTTGTTCGAATGGTATTATATCATCATGTGGAACTATTATTTAATAGTATTATCAAACTTTCTTTCATTTGAGACCTTGTTGGTCAGAACCTTGTATTGTAGTTGTTCGAATGGTATTATATCATCATGTGGAACTATTATTTAATCCATACCAAATGTTGGTATCGTTATGCTTGTGTTAAATATTTTTTTTTATTACTTTAAGATTTGGATGCTCATAGACCTTAAGCTAGGTTATGTGCAGGAAGTTATTTAGATCCTTTCCATATATATCTTTGTCTAGCTGACATTGTATTTAGTTGATTGATAGATTAGGCTTGAGATACTTTACAGGGCTGAGCCTTGTGAGGTGTCTACCCTGTCGGCAGTATCATGTTAGGGCATGATAGATGGTGTTTAATCATTGGTGGTAGTAAGGATGCCAGTTTTGACATGTTTTTGATTAGATTTTTAAATTTGACTGGTTCAAATTTGAATTTCAAATTGATGGATATTATAGTGCTCTAGGGTCCCCTCAAACCAAGACTCATAGGTACCCCTAGATTTGAGATAAATATATATTACTATAGAAGGTGTTTTAGAAGAAAAATCATGTTCGAATTGTGGTTACCAATCGACAACATTAGAGTGGCTATTTAAATCCCCACTAATGGCTATGACTATGCCATTAGATGACTGTACTTAACTAGAATTAAGCTAAACAAGAAATTTCAATAAGGATATATGTGGACTTTTGGCTAGGTGGTATATCGGGTTAAAAATTAGCCTTGGCTTTAGATCGGGCTTTAGGCTTGGTTTAAAATGTCTCAGGATTGAATTCAGGTTTACGTTATGGAGGCCAAACAGAAATCAGGCCTAACCTGAAGCTCGCCACTAAACTCCGCCCCCCACCCATCCTGATCCCACTCCCTTGATAAATTATTTGTTAGACTAGGTTCACATGGACTAGTCCAACCAGAAAGCAACACGTGGAATAGTAATTACTTTTTCCTCTTTTTTTTTTCTTTATATGTGTAATAGCAATATGCACCATGATGAATTTAGCAGCAGTGCAAAGTGTACGCGGTTCAACTAATAAGGTTTCATAAAATGCTTATCTAGGGTGCTATAACTAGGCCTTGACTGTGCACTAGGATGTTACCAACAGTATTAGTACCCTAATAAAGCCATGTTTTACATATGCCATACCTCTTTGAAGTATTGATAAAGTATTTTTATTTTATTCATGGATGTTTTTGGACAATTGACAATAGCATGTGATGCCTGTTTGGTATTAGGTATCCAAGATCTATAGGAACAAATATGAAACTTTGTTGTTTGATGGGTAATTGATGGAGAACAAAGACTCCAGATCCCTATTCCTTAAAACTATGTTTGGATGGTGAAATGGGAATGGAATAAGCTAGGTATTCTATCTTATTCCATGTTTCGTTCACAACCAAACACTCCTACTTGGCCATTTAGTATAGGCCAATTTTGTCCCCAAAAAAAAATCTACCTCAAGGTCCCCAGAACCATGTGGTGAATGAACTTGAGGTTCCAGAGCTTCCTGGCTTATCAAGGTCCCCAGATCGCCTCTAACCATTGCCTGCGCCTGATCTCTATAGCATATTACATCAGCCATCGACCCCCGTTCTTCTTTAAGAAGATGTGGTTGTCGTACCCCAAATCCTGGAACATTGTTTGAGAGGCTTGGACGATGCCGGTGCGAGGTGATGTCATGTAGAGGGTTTCGTGCAGGCTAGAGCTTACCAAGCGCAGACTCCGCAGGTGAAACTGCAAGGTAGTAGAGGATATATTTAGAAGGCCGGAGTAGGTGGAGGTGTCTATTGCTGAGCTTTAGGGGAGGGAGGATAGTATGGGTGTGTTAGATGTATGCCCTAGAAGCCAATTTGGCTGACGCATTGTTGATTCTAGGGACATAATTTTGTACTTGACTATTTATTATTGAATAAATAAAAGGCATCTTTTTCATTCATATTGTTTATGTGTCTATGAATCGTCCAAGAAATTAATAAGATGATGATACATATTCTCAAGAGTTGAGAATTTAAGCCATGTATCATTGGTGATTAATTTCTAAATGCTCCTGATCAATGGATCATCACGAGGACGGTGATCGATCCGATCAGTGCACAGATCACTTTCCTTCTGGATGGACGAGACTTGAGTCCACAGTGTAGGGACACTGAAGTGATAGTGCAGGTGCTTATTAGAGAACAAGGGTACTGAGCGTGACCAAGACAAGAAGTCACTTGGATGTCTATCTACTCGTCAGTGACTTGCTTGATGTTGCAGTAGTGTGACTGGTCCTTTGACCTGCGGTGCTTCGGCTACTCACAGTGAGGTTATTGTAGTTTGACTGCACACATACATGGTCTCTAGCCATATGGGTCCATGCAGTGTAGATTGGCTACAGTAGGTTCACTGTAGGAGTAGGGTATGCACCTATAAGAAATCTATCGACCTTGATAGAAGAGGAGTGATCCTATGTGATTTGTTAGACTGAGTTCTAAGACCTTGGCCAGGGCAGTAATATAAAGTGGAAAAAGAGTTTTTCACTATCGAACTCGAGTCGAATAAATCTTGACATATGACAGACGATGGGGTTTGACAAGTTGACCATGACCTCCGTCCTGTAGGGATCCATGATAGTAGGACTGTATCACACGTTAACTGCACCTAGAGGTTCATCATTCCATTCTGCTGGGTAGCCACTACATGCTGCTAGGTGTCACTGGTGGATGGTGGGACTCATAGGGATTATCTTGATGATCGATAAACCCTAACGAGTTGAGTTGGAATCGTTCCAACCCATTGAAAGGAGTTTTCAATGATATTGAGATAGAGATCACAATATATCTCACTATCAGTCAGAATAGAACCTATGGGGTCACACACACTAGAAGTATTGACCGATCCGATGGTTGAAATCGTGATTAGGAATCACAAGTAATCAATTTGATTGATAAGAAGTTGAAGAAGGAACAAAGGGAATTAATTAATTGGACTTAAACACAAATCCTACTTCGGGTAGGATTCCTAGAGTCCTAATTGGATTAGGACTGGGAATCCTAGTTGGAGTAGGACTGGAATTCCTACTTGGAATAGGATTCCTACAATCCTAATGAGATTAGGAATTTTGAATTAAAATTGGATTCCTACTTGGAGTAGGATTCCTAAAAATCCTAATTGGATTAGGACTTCGGATTCAAATAGAGTCCTAATTGGATTAGGACTAAAATTAAACAAATTCTAATTGGATTAGGATTCCTTAAGTCTAAATTAATTATTAATCTAATGAATCAACATGACTCCTAATTGGATTAGGATTGAAGAGTTCAATTGAGTCATGGTTCATTCAAGTCCTAATTGGATTAGGACTAGCATAGATTGAACCCAATTTGGCCAATCCTAATTAGATTAGGATTAAACCATGAAAGAGGGACCTAATCCTCTTTGGAAGAGAATTAGGCTAACCAAGTAAGAGGGGCATCAGCCCCTCTCCACTTGATTAGGTGCGGCATGAAGAGAGAGGGGGCCGGCGCCCCCTCTTGGAAAGTTGTCAAGGGCTCCTAACTTGAAGGGCTTCATCCTTATTAAAGGAGGACTAGGGCCGGCGCCCTAGTTGAACCCTTTTCCTCCTCTTCAAGCCGTGGAAGCCCCCTCTCCTCCTCTTGGTTCAGCCGCAAGCAAAGGGAGAAGAAAAGCCAAGAGTTGGCGGCTTCCTTTCCCTTCCCTTTCTTCATCCAACGCAAGGAACAGCAGAAGGCTGCGTAGGGGCTCATCTTCTTCCTCTTCTTCATCCTTCTTCTTCCTCCTTCCAAGCACAATCAAGAGTTGATTGAGAGGGAAGACATCAGCCATCAAAGCTATCTCTGCAAGGGAGCTAGCACCCCGGTGAGATAGAGAGCTTGGATCGGATCCTGCTTCGTGTGGATACCCGTAGAGGCCGGACGTTTGAACGGCTTCAAGCGAACCCTCTTCCAAAAACCACGAATTCAGATTTGCGGTGATCATCTACCCGCGCAAGGTGAAGATCTGATCTTCCTATTAGTTTTAAAAGTTTTAATTCTTACCTAATTACGAAAGGTCTCGAAACAACGTTCATGCGATGAACGTCGATCCCGCACATGCCTCTTCCGCTGCCATCTGATTTAATTTTTAAAATATCAGCGGCATGGGCGGGTTCCCAACAGTGGTATCAGAGCCTAGGCTTCGTAGATTAAGGTAAGAATTAATTATCTAAAGGCTTATTAGATCTGAAAATTGAATGATCATGCATGCTGAAAATTTCTGCATGCAGATTTTTCAGGGGTGCTGATTTTTGCATGCTGATTTTTATGTGATAAAATGATGATTCTAATTGCGTTGTTAATGAGATTACAAAGTTTAGAATCGTGATTAGCATGATCAGCGACCTATGTCATGATATAATCAGTTAGTTTTCAGATCTGAAAATTATAATTGTTGCATACGGTGATGATCATAGGATTCAACCCCTTTTGGTATCAATTGTAATGACCTGCGATGTGATCTGCGATGTCATGTAATTTTTCAGATGCTTGCATGCATCTTATTTGATGTTTTGAGAGGCCTGCATGCGTCCTAAAAGGAGATGTAATTTATTTTTATTTTTATTTTACATCTGGTTGTATTTCTGTGATGTGATGTACATCAACGATCAAGCTGAAGCAAAGGCATGAGATGAAAGGTGATCTAAGCGGTTGATGGCGATGGGATCAAGAGTTGATCAAGGATCGAATCAAGGAGGCTTGGAACCAATTCAAGAGTTGAAGACCACTTGATCGATTGATGTGCATGTGCTTGTAATACGACCTAACTAGAATCCATGATCATCACCTATTTAAAGTTTAGCTTTAATTATTGCTGCGATTATAACTGCCTGCAATGTGCCGTTTGCATGTGATGTGAATGCGAGTCGGGTAGATAGGTTTACATGTGATGTAGCAAACCCAATTGAGACCTAAATCAAAACCTCCTTAATCAAGTCGAGAGTGAACTGACATGAGCAAGTCATATTAGATTAATTGATCTAATTGGTGTCTAGGAAAGCATGAAAGGTGGTTACTTAATTAGGACCTTACTCTCTGAGTAAGGGGAGCCTCCCACCTGCTTACCTGGCCAATTGTTCGATTACCTCTTATGAAGGGCTCAAGTTGCAAACACTAAGACCTGATTAACCAATATTAAGTCAATAGGTCTTCCACTGTAGTAGAGCTGCTAAGGCCTTTCTGATGTTGATTTGTCTCGGCTGGACACAGTGGTCAAGTTGCATCGGGGGGCTGGACCTCTCTATAGACATGAGATGTTGTAGGGTAAAGGTGGGGTTGGGCACCAATAACTGTTAGGTGAGGACCCAATGACGACTTTATTCCTACGGTTATACGGTGGGTCTGACTTAACTAAGAAATGGGACCAATAACTGTTAGGTGAGGTCTTCATGGCTTAGAGACCAAGTTACACTGCAACATGCTTGAGAAGCATTGTACAAGAGTTGTACACTCATCCATCTATGTGTCACCAATAACTGTTAGGTGAGGTGGCATGTAAATCGGTGGGACCGCAGTACCCACTAGAAACCCTAGTCGTGTGGGATTTTCGTTTTCCTACCAGGGGAGTGTGAGGAATTCGAGAAAATAGTGGGAGTTACATTTGTTCTAAAAGACCTTAGAACAGATTAGGATCAAGTACAAAAGTCTAACTAGAATCTTTACTCTCTGCAGATACAATGTCGGCTTCAAACCCTTTGGCCCGTATTCTTGAGACCAACCGACTGACCGGAACCAATTACAAAGACTGGCTTAGAAATCTCAAAATTATTTTGGACTGTGAGAAAATAGGCTACATACTCGATTCAGATATCCTCACACTACCAACACGTCCTACTGATGTTCAGCGTGAGATGCATAAAAAGTGGTTGGATGATGACATTAGAGTAAAATGCTATATGATGACATCCATGTCTAATGAACTCCAATGCCAGCATGAAAATATGAAGACTGCTAGGGACATACTGGCACACCTGCAAGAGTTGTATGGTGAGCAGAGTCGCACAGCTCGTTTTGAAGTGTCCAAGAGGCATTTCAAAGCGAAGATGTGCGAAGGGCAGTCTGTCCATGATCACGGTCTGACCATGATCAAGGACCTAGAGGAGCTTGAGAAGCTCGGTATGGACATGCACAAGGAATTACAAGTGGATTTGATCCTACAGTCACTTCCTGATTCATTTGGTCAGTTTATAGTAAACTACCATATGAATAAGATTGAATGCACTAAGACTGAACTAATCAACATGTTGGTAACTGCTGAGGGAGCCTTGAAAGGTTCAAGGGGCAATGTCCTTGCTGCTGAGTTGACTTCTGGTTCCAAGAGAAAGTCTACTTGGAAGAAAAAGAAGCTTGCAAAGAAGCAGAAGAAAGACAAGAAGCCAAAGAAAGAAGTTCAAAAGAAAAAGGCTAACGACAAGGGAAAATGTTTCCACTGCAATGTCGAAGGCCACTGGAAGAGAAACTGTCCTTCATACCTCGAGAGCCTGAAGAACAAGAAAGGTGACACACCTTCAGAAGGTATAGACTTGCTCATTATTGAAACTAATCTAACGATTTCTTCTACTTCTAGTTGGGTTATAGATTCTGGTTCTAGTGCTCATTTGTGCACTACCATGCAGGGTCTAAAGGAAAGTAGAAGGCTGGCGGAAGGTGCGGTAACCCTTCGGGTTGGCAACGGGGCAAAAGTTGCTGCTGTGGCTGTGGGCACCTACCATCTGCGACTACCGTCTAGATTTAGTTTAATACTTAGAAACTGCTATTATGTACCTGTTGCTAGCAGAAATTTGATTTCTGTTTCATGTCTAGCACAGGAAGGTCATGTTTTTACATTTGACAAAGACTGCTGTTCTATTTATTTAAAAAATAAAATAGTCGCACGTGGTTTTATGATTGACAGTCTCTATCATTTACATATGGATGTATCTGTGAATGTTACCGAGCAAGAAGTGAATGCAAAAGGATCCAAGAGATCCAGAGATGAGATAAACCAAAGATATTTGTGGCACCTCTGGCTTGGCCATATTGGAGAAGACAGAATGAACAAAATGGATAAAGATGGGCTTTTAGGCTCATTGACTTCCGAGTCATATTCTGTTTGCGAGTCCTGTCTTCAAGGAAAAATGGCTAGATTGCCCTTTGTAGGACAAGGGGAGAGGACCACTGAAATACTTACCCTAGTACATACAGATGTATGTGGCCCATTCGATGTGTTAGCCAGGGGACGTTATTCTTACTTCATTATCTTTACCGATGATTATTCACGGTATGGGTATGTGTATCTTATGAGACACAAGTCTGAGTCTTTTGAAAAGTTCAAAGAGTTCAAGAATGAAGTAGAAAAACAAACTGGAAAACCTCTTAAGGCTCTTCGATCAGATCAAGGAGGAGAATACCTTAGTGGGGAATTCCGGGACTATCTCAAGAAAAACGGCATAGTCTCACAATGGACACCTCCGGGTACACCTCAACTCAACGGGGTGTCAGAGAGGAGGAATCGGACCCTATTGGATATGGTCAGGTCCATGATGAGCTTCACTGATTTACCTATGTTGCTTTGGGGAGATGCCTTACTCACAGCGATTTATTTATTGAATAGAGTTTCCTCTAAATTCGTTCCTACCACACCATATGAGATATGGCATAGTAAGAAACCAAGTCTGGGTCATCTCAAGATTTGGAGATGTCCGGCCCACGTCAAGAGACTACAGGCGGACAAACTAGAGGCTAGGACCGTAAGTGCTCGTTTTATAGGATATCCTAAAGAGTCATTAGGATACAATTTTTCCGTCTCAGAGGATCCCAATGTGTTTGTGAGCCGTCATGCCATCTTCTTGGAAAATCAGTTTATCCTTGATAGAGGCAGTGGGAGGAAAATTGAGCTTGAAGAGAAAGTCTCTGAAAAGCAACGAGTCATGGATCCTATAGAACCCATTCATAAAGAGCCAGTACATGATGTCCCTCAACCACCTCGTAAATCTAGTAGGGTCTCCCATCCTCCCGATAGATACTTAGGTATACTAGAAGAGGATACCGAGGAAATGTTCCTAGTGGGAGATAGGGATCACATACAGGATCCCAAAACCTACAACGAGGCGATATCTGATATCGATTCCGAGAAATGGCTGGAAGCTATGAAGTCAGAGTTAGACTCCATGCATTCCAACCAAGTCTGGACCTTAGTAGATCCACCAGAAGGTATTGTACCTATTGGATGCAAATGGATCTACAAAAGGAAGATAGGTTCGGATGGAGAGGTAGAGACCTATAAGGCAAGGCTTGTGGCGAAAGGGTATAGTCAGCGCGAAGGCATTGACTATCAGGAGACCTTTTCACCTGTAGCCATGCTAAAATCCATCCGAACATTGCTTGCCATTGCAGCATTTCATGATTATGAAATCTGGCAGATGGATGTGAAAACTGCTTTCCTGAATGGATATCTTGATGAAGATATCTATATGGAACAGCCTTTGGGTTTCACTTCTAGTGATAGAGATCACAAGGTCTGCAAGCTGCAAAGGTCCATCTATGGACTAAAGCAAGCATCTCGGAGTTGGAACACTCATTTCGATGACGCAATCAAAACGTTTGATTTCATCAAAAACGAAGAGGAACCGTGTGTTTACAAAAAGGTTAGTGGGAGTGCTGTCGTTTTTCTCGTACTGTACGTAGATGACATTCTCCTGATTGGGAATGATATTTCCATGCTAACCTCGGTCAAGGTCTGGTTGTCAAAAGAATTCTCCATGAAAGACCTTGGGGAAGCATCCTATATTTTGGGAATAAAGGTCTATAGAGATAGATCTAAAAGGATGCTTGGCCTTTTCACAGAAGATGTACATAGAGGAGGTGCTGAAGAGGTTCAGCATGGAAAACTCCAAGAGGGGTCTCTTACCCCTAAGGCATGGAATTCATCTCTCCAAGAAGATGTGCCCCAACACATCTGAAGAGATTCAACGCATGAGCAAGATTCCTTATGCATTGGCAATAGGAAGCCTCATGTATGCCATGCTATGTACACGACCTGATATAGCTCTTGCTGTGAGTGTCACAAGCAGATATCAGTCGAATCCAGGTGAAGAACACTAGACAGCTGTGAAGAATATTCTTAAGTACTTGAGAAGAACTAAAGATTTATTCTTGGTATTTGGAGGATTATCAGAGTTAAAGGTAGAAGGGTACACAGATTCAGACTTCATGACTGATGTCGATGACAGGAAGTCAACATCTGGATATGTGTTCTTGTGCAATGGTGGTACGGTAAATTGGAAGAGTTCTAAACAACCGATCATTGCTGATTCTACTATGGAAGCTGAATACATCGCCGCCTCTGAAGATGCTAAGGAAGGCTTCTGGTTCAAGAAATTCATTGCAGAGTTGGACGTGATGACATCAGATGCCATAACACTCTACTGCGATAATAATGGCGCCATAGCCCTTGCTAAGGAGCCAAGGTCTCATCAGAAGTCTAAGCATATAGAGCGGCGCTTTCACCTCATACGCGACTATGTGGAGAAGAAATATGTAGAGGTGCAGAGAGTAGACTCCGCGGATAACGTGGCAGACCCGTTCACTAAGCAGCTGAGTCAGCAAAAGACTGAAGCCCACCTTGAGAAGATGGGCCTAAGATATATGACCAATTGGCTTTAGTGCAAGTGGGAGATTGTTAGATTAATGCCCTAGAAGCCAATTTGGCTGACGCATTGTAGATTCTATGGACATAATTTTGTACTTGACTATTTATTATTGAATAAATAAAAGGCATCTTTTTCATTCATATTGTTTATGTGTCTATGAATCGTCCAAGAAATTAATAAGATGATGATACATATTCTCAAGAGTTGAAAATTTAAGCCATGTATCATTGGTGATTAATTTCTAAATGCTCCTGATCAATGGATCATCACGAGGACGGTGATCGATCCGATCAGTGCACAGATCACTTTCCTTCTGGATGGACGAGACTTGAGTCCACAGTGTAGGGACACTGAAGTGATAGTGCAGGTGCTTGTTAGAGAACAAGGGTACTGAGCGTGACCAAGACAAGAAGTCACTTGGATGTCTATCCACTCGTCAGTGACTTGCTTGATGTTGCAGTAGTGTGACTGGTCCTTTGACCTGCGGTGCTTCGGCTACTTACAGTGAGGTTATTGTAGTTTGACTGCACACATACATGGTCTCTAGCCATATGGGTCCATGCAGTGTAGATTGGCTGCAGTAGGTTCACTGTAGGAGTAGGGTATGCACCTATAAGGAATCTATCGACCTTGATAGAAGAGGAGTGATCCTATGTGATTTGTTAGACTGAGTTCTAAGACCTTGGCCAGGGCAGTAATATAAAGTGGAAAAAGAGTTTTCCACTATCGAACTCGAGTCGAATAAATCTTGACATATGACAGACGATGGGGTTTGACGAGTTGTCCATGACCTCCGTCCTGTAGGAATCCACGATAGTAGGACTGTATCACACGTTAACTGCACCTAGAGGTTCATCATTCCATTCTGCTGGGTAGCCACTACATGCTGCTAGGTGTCACTGGTGGATGGTGGGACTCATAGGGATTATCTTGATGATCGATAAACCCTAACGTGTTGAGTTGGAATCGTTCCAACCCATTGAAAGGAGTTTTCAATGATATTGAGATAGAGATCACAATATATCTCACTATCAGTCAGAATAGAACCTATGGGGTCACACACACTAGAAGTATTGACCGATCCGATGGTTGAAATCGTGATTAGGAATCACAAGTAATCAATTTGATTGATAAGAAGTTGAAGAAGGAACAAAGGGAATTAATTAATTGGACTTAAACACAAATCCTACTTCGGGTAGGATTCCTAGAGTCCTAATTGGATTGGGACTGGGAATCCTAGTTGGAGTAGGACTGGAATTCCTACTTGGAATAGGATTCCTACAATCCTAATGAGATTAGGAATTTTGAATTAAAATTGGATTCCTACTTGGAGTAGGATTCCTAAAAATCCTAATTGGATTAGGACTTCGGATTCAAATAGAGTCCTAATTGGATTAGGACTAAAATTAAACAAATCCTAATTGGATTAGGATTTCTTAAGTCTAAATTAATTATTAATCTAATGAATCAACATGACTCCTAATTGGATTAGGATTGAAGAGTTCAATTGAGTCATGGTTCATTCAAGTCCTAATTGGATTAGGACTAGCATAGATTGAACCCAATTTGGCCAATCCTAATTAGATTAGGATTAAACCATGAAAGAGGGACCTAATCCTCTTTGGAAGAGGATTAGGCTAACCAAGTAAGAGGGGCATCAGCCCCTCTCCACTTGATTAGGTGCGGCATGAAGAGAGAGGGGGCCGGCGCCCCCTCTTGGAAAGTTGTCAAGGGCTCCTAACTTGTAGGAGCCCTTCATCCTTATTAAAGGAGGACTAGGGCCGGCGCCCTAGTTGAACCCTTTTCCTCCTCTTCAAGCCGTGGAAGCCCCCTCTCCTCCTCTTGGTTCAGCCGCAAGCAAAGGGAGAAGAAAAGCCAAGAGTTGGCGGGTTCCTTTCCCTTCCCTTTCTTCATCCAATGCAAGGAACAGCAGAAGGCTGCGTAGGGGCTCATCTTCTTCCTCTTCTTCATCCTTCTTCTTCCTCCTTCCAAGCACAATCAAGAGTTGATTGAGAGGGAGGACATCAGCCATCAAAGCTATCTCTGCAAGGGAGCTAGCACCCCGGTGAGATAGAGAGCTTGGATCGGATCCTGCTTCGTGTGGATACCCGTAGAGGCTGGACGTTTGAACGGCTTCAAGCGAACCCTCTTCCAAAACCCACGAATTCAGATTTGCGGTGATCAACTACCCGCGCAAGGTGAAGATCTGATCTTCCTATTAGTTTTAAAAGTTTTAATTCTTACCTAATTACGAAAGGTCTCGAAACAACGTTTATGCGATGAACGTCGATCCCGCACATGCCTCTTCCGCTGCCATCTGATTTAATTTTTGAAATATCAGCGGCATGGGCAGGTTCCCAACAGGGTGGGCTGCCGGAGGCCGACTTGGGTGTACTGCGGCACAAACTCGCCATGCACCACTCCTTACTAAGGCAGCAGGAGATGTTCTGGAGACAGAAGTCCCAGATCCCATGGATGAAGGAGGGCAACAGGAACACCCGCTTCTTCCACCGGTGGACCATCATTAGGAGGTAGAGGAGTATGATTCGTTCCCTGATGTTTTTCAGCAATTTAGTTGTCTAGTTGTTTTGTTGTCTGATTCTAGTTCTGTCTTCTTCATGATCAGCAGCCATCTGTCTCCGCTTAAATTTCATGATTCAATTCCATTTGTCAATTCATACATCCCAATCCTAATTCGGAGTCAAGAAAAGTAGAATATTAAGTAAAAGGTGGGAAAACAGGATTATTTGTAAAGGTAATTGCTGTAGAATTCTATAGCAAGAGCTGAACTTTTCGTTTTAATTATCGTAGTTGGAAGATGGAGATCAAAAGAACATGCCGTGACAGTCTTGAATAGTGGAATACTAAGTAAATGGTGGAAAAAATGGGATTATTTCATGAAGATACTTGTATGAAATTCTACGGTAACAGTTGAAGTTTTGGCTGCAATCATCGATGTTGTAAGATGGAAATCAAAAGAACGGAGAATAAATTTGGTATTCAACACAGAAATATAGAGAACTGTCTTGTGTTGGAGCTTGATGAATGGTAGAATTGGCACCTGATTCTCACCCACAAGCAGGGGAACAAAAATCTCTTGTATAAATGGATGAAGTGGATGAACCTAGGGAAATGCTTGAGAGCATTTCCTATGCTGTGCATACATGTGGATGTATGCACACCACGAAATTCTGGTGTATATAACATGAAAGGTAACTGCATGGATTTTTTTTTTCCTACTGCTTCAGTCTATTCTAGGGGTGCAATTGAGCCGAGCTGAGTTGAGCGCATGCATATGCAATTTTTCTTACTCGAGCTCGACTCGAGCCCGGTAGTAGGTAAGTGGAGTCGAGCTCGGATCCGACTCGAGCTCAAGCAACCCGTTTGCGCCCCTAATCCATTCGGAGACAGAATTATGAATAGACTCGAGATGCACTTGTCTCTTTGAAGAACAATTTAACAATATTGAAGGCACGCACCATCTTGGAAAGGCGATCCACAAGAACAAAAACAGGATCCAATCCCTCTGTGTTCTTTTGGCAATTCCAAGAACACAATCTACATCATGCGTCATCTTGGACCAAGAGTAGCCACTGTAGACCAAAGCAAATATTTAGTCCTTGCCGAAGTGACCTTGTCCATGGAGCCCCTCAATGATCTTCTCCCTCAATGAGTAGTTTGGAATGCAAAGCTGGACTCCTCTAAATATATGACCATCTTTTACTTTGTAGTCAAGGCCTCTTGCAAGACAACACTTCAGCCATCAAGCTCTTTAAACATTGGTCCTCTGCATGCGGATATCTAAAAGAGTCCAAACCAATCACTCGGACCTTCATGACAGTAAGCAGTCATGCCCTCCTCCTAGAAGCAAAAAACTACCCAATTCAAAGATCCTAACCTATGCTTTGGAGGTGGTACTCCTGCAGACAGAAAATTCACCTAACTCACCCACCGATTACCCAGCATATCCTTCCCTTGAACATTCCTCAAAGTCTCCTGATTGATGAGTAGAATAAACACTTGATGTCAAAGCCTCTAATGCCAGAGAACTTGAACAACCACATAAAATTAAGCATCATGAGTAGGTGAATATAGCTTCTCAATGAAGAATGTTATGTGCCTTCCTTCTTGACTGAGAATATATAGGTCCAACTTCCTTTGAAGAAGCATCACACTCCACCACAAAACTTCATTGAAATTAGGAAGAGCTAAAGACTGGTGCGGCTCAAATCTCTTGATTTTGATTTTGTCCAAGCTCGCCGGCCCTCTGGTGTCCATTGGAAAGACTTTCCCTTCGAACAATCAATGGTTGGTGCCATCAAACTGCGAAATCCTCGAAACTGTGGTGCCATGCATCCATGGCAACTACATATCACCGAACTTCTTCAAAATACTTTTATTCAATCGAAAACAATACCAAACATCCACTATCTATGGTTATATCACTTTCCTTCTGGAACCAAGAAAGCTTATAAGGCCAAGGATGCTTCTCTATAGGTAGAGTTACTTTGTAATAGCCTCTTGAGATGTGACATTCTCCTAGCTTTCCCTATTCATTACGACCTTGCAAACTTAGCCATAAGACTATTTCTGATAACAAGCGACTTATCAATATCTCCCTTCAATCCCCTTCATCTCCTACATTGTCAACTTCATCATAGGTTGGGCCCATATCGTCCTCATGTACATCAGATCCTTTATTACCTTCAACTAATAGCTATTATTTTGGAGGAAAAATTGACCTTTTGTGCACTTATTTCATGTATGAGCTATCTTTCCATAATTGTAACAACGGAGATTTGAACCACTATCTTGAGTCTTTTTGGCCACCTCGGTGTTGCTGGAAATTGGACCCGGGGGCCGCCGCGAAGCCGGGGAAGGAGGGGCTCCCGCCGCAGGGACGGTGGGTGACTGTGTGCCGGCTGCTGGCGTCCTCCTGGGGGGCGGCGCTCCGCCGCGGGAGTGGCGATCGACGGTGCGCCGGCTGGTGGCGTCCTCCTGGGTGATGGCAAGTCCTGCAGGAAAGTCGGTGGCCGGGCTCCCCGGCGCCGGCCCTCCGATGCTTAAGTCAGAGGGGGCAAATATGTGGAGAGAGCAGAAAAGAGAGTACGTGGAGAAGACAGAGAGAATATTTGGACAAGATGAAGAGGATTAGTTTCCTCAATTGTGTCTGTGCTGTTTACTTCTTTCCACCCGGTCTAAGAGGGTTCTCTCGGGCCCTCCATCGGTCTCCCTCCTCCCTTTTCCCCCAGGTTTCCTTTTATAGAAGGATTTTGTTACCTGGGAGGTGACGGGAGGTTTGTCCTGTTTTGTAATAACTGGGCACGATTTGGCCCATTAATGGCGTAGTGGAGAATAAGGCCGAATCGGACCGGAGTCAGGGAGCTGTCACGGTCGATCGGACCTATTGGAGTGGTTGAACCGCCGGCCGTGGTGGGCCTGGGGTCCGTGGATGGTAAGTGCATTTATTACCGAGTGAACCGGCGGTCAGGGAGAGCCATACGCTCTGATGGTTCAGTGATCTGGAGATCGTCTTGAGCCGTGTTCATTAAATGACTGAATGCATCGGAGACTTGAGGGGGTCTCGTGCATTAATGACAGGTCGTGCCGAATACCTGCGGAGATCTTATGCCTTGATGGCTTGGAGATAGCGGCAGGTTGAACATTTGGTCAAGACATCGGCTCGGCAAGGGTGCCGAGCCAAGCTGGTCGCCCAATGGGGCGCCCTGTGGCGGGGTTGCTTCGAGTACTTCTGGTCGGCTCCCTTTGAACGAGCACCTTCTAGCCGAGCGCCTCTATCTGGTCGGTGTCCTCTGGTCGGCTCTTTCTAGCCGAGCATCCTTGGTTATTTCGGTTGGGCGTCTCTTCTTGGCGCCCTTTCTGGTCGGCGCCCTTTAGTCGAGCGCCTTTCTGGTCGGCGCCCTTTGGCTGAGCGCCTTCGTGGCGGTATGACTTGGGGTTTTTTCCCCTATACTATCAGTATGACTTGGAGTTTTTCCCCCAACACTACCCCCCGACTTTCGAGTTCCAGTTGGCTACCAGCTGGAGCGCGGGAAGTAGTTTTGGTTGGGCCATTACAGATTCCGAAAATCCTAATTTATTGCGCATTTTGAATTATCAAGCACTTCGAGGTGTCTTTAATAGGCGGCGTCTCTCCCTTCCCGAAAAGTCTCATTATTGGGACACTTTTTGCGAAGCGTCCTCGCATCGTGGGCTCATGATGGGGCCGCACGATCTGATATGGCGCTTCGGAGTCCGAAGCGCTAGTCCTAATTAAATACGTCGTTCTGTCTTTTGGACCGACACGCGTCGCCATCTGAACAGGATATAGCATTTTTCTCGCTGATCCGAGCTGTTGGGAAGGTCTATATAAACTCTCCCCTGGCCCTCTGCCCTCTTTCTATTGCTTCCTGCTTCCAGCTTTTCTTTCTTCTAGTCTTCCTCAGACCGAAGTTCTTTTTCTCCGGTATATTTCCTAGGTCGTCCTTTTTTCCTTTTTTAATCCCCTTCTTCCCCTACAATGGGTTCTCTTCCCAGTGAGGTCGTGTTCACCATGAGCGTCCTGGAGGTCGAAATGACCGAAGAGTGGTTCTTCCCTCTTCAGGGGTTCCGTTTGGAACCCGCCAGGCGAAGGGATCGGATAACTAATCCTCCGGTAGGCCGGATTGGAGTGCACCTGGAGTCACTCTGGGCCGGCCTCCGATTTCCTCTTCACGGCTTCGTGAATGAGTTGTTGACCGTATGCCGGTTGGTTCCGGCGCAACTCACTCCGAACGCCTGGAGGACAGTGATGGGCTTCCTGTCACTGTGTTTACTACAGGGGATTCCGACCTCTGTTAACATTTTCCGGCGACTTTTTATCTTTAAGTCGAGTCCGGGAGACGGGGAGTGGCTTTACATCGCCCTTCGGGCGGGTCGGCCACTCTTTCAAGGTGCCCCCTCGTCCATTCATGGCTGGAAGGAGAAATTCTTCTTCCTTGGTTCTGAACGGTCCTGGGGGTTTGACCCCAGGTGGGGGCCAACCCAACTTAAGTCCATCAACAGGCCCCCCCAGCTTTCTCCGCGTGAGCAGGAGATCGTCGACACCATCCACGGCCTCGGGGACGGAATTTTGCTGAACGGCCTCATAAGTGAGGACGCTTTAGTGAACGTGGGCCTGAGCTCGGCACGTCCTCAGGGTAAGGATAGTTACAGCAATTTTTATTTCCTTATTGTTCTAATGTTCTAATTTTGTTCGTCTTTGCAGACATCGCCAAAATGGTGACCAAGAGCGAGGTCCTTTACGCCTGCTTCCAGAAGAGGGCAGCCGAGCTCTCGGGCGAGCCCACCGAGCCGAGAAAGAAGCAAAACGTCTCGGCGACCTCGACTCCCTCGGCGGCAGCAGTGGCCGAGGCGGGTCCTTCCCGCCCCGCGCATCCCGAGGCGGGCCCTTCTTGCCCCGCTCACTCCGAGGCCGGTCGGAGGGAGGGCGCGGAGTCCGGGGGCTCGGGCTCCCGGGGAGCTTCGGTGGTGCTCCCATGCCCGACGCCCTTGGCGCAGATTCCTGGTCGGCCGGATGCTCCAGTCGCCGACCAGGGGAGGAGTTCCGCGGGTCCCGCGCTTGCGCGCCCCGCTATAGTTGTGCGGCGGTCAGATCGGCCGCTCGTCCGACCCCAGCCCCCTAGCTCCGAGCCGGGGAGCAGTCAGGGAGCCTCGGGGTTGGCTCCACCTAGGCCAGCCGACGCTGGCCTCCCGGGCCCATCAGGCTCGGAAGAGCGGGTGCCTTTTGCACCCACCTGGTCGGTGTTCGAGGGCGATTCAGCCCTCGAAAACCCTCGAGTAGCGCGCGAAGTATTTCGGCTCGCGCTGCTCCCGGCCGACCGGGCCATTGTACAGTCCATGAGCCTTAACGCTTTCATGGATGCTACCCGCTGCAACGCCGTCCGGGGAAGAAACTTTCGTCCGTGTAATTTGTGAGAATTTTTTACTCACAGCGCCTTGATGTTTTTCTTCTCGTCTTCTTTACAGCATTTGCACGAGACGGAGATGCTGATGCACCTCGCCTACGACTACCGGGAGAAGGCCCGGAGGTGCCAGCGCGGTTATGACGAGGCCCAGGCGAGGTACCTGTCCGCCGAGGAGAGGTACCAGGCCTCCGAGGCCGAACGTCAGGTGCTCCAAGAAAAAGTTGGAGCATCGGAGGAGGGAGTCCGAGCTCTGACCGCCGAGCTCGAGGAGGAGAAGGGCGCGCACGCGTTGGCGAGGTCCGAGCTGCGTGCCGCAGAGACTCGGCTGGCCAAGGCCGAGCAGACGCTGGCCTCCCGCGGGCAGGAGGTGGAGAGTGCCCGCGCCCGCCACTTAGAGCTCGAGCGAGAGCTAAGGGATTTTGAGCGGAAGGCCGCATATCATGAGGCTCGGGAGCAAGCTCAGAATGCGGTGAGGCTCTTCCGCGAGTCGGAGGAGTTTCGCGACCTCCTAGTAGAGGAGGGCGTGAACGGGCTGATCCAGGGCTTCCGGGATTTCCGGAACCAGCTGCGGCGGCTCCTTCCGGATTTCGACGTAAACCTGCTCCAACCAGGAGCAGGGGTCGAGAGGCCCGAGACGGAGGAGGAGGCAGAAACTCCTGGGGCTGACCAGGAGGGTCTGGCCGAGGCGGCCGAAGCTGCCCCTGAGGCTGCTACTACTGCCGCCGAGGCTACTGGAGCCTCGACTACTGAGCCTGCCGCTCCCGACGCTGCCGAGACCGAAGTCGTCGAGCTCGAGCCTTGATGTAATGTTTGTTATTTTTAAATCGGGGCGGTCCCCCTATTTGTAAGGGCCGAGCCCGATTCTTTGTACTCAGCCTACGGGCCTTTCTGAAATGAATACGTACTTTTGGAAACTATTCTGTTATAGTCCCAAGTTTTTCTGCTCGGATCCATTTTAGGTTCCGGGGATACGGGCTCTAGGGCCTCAGCTTTTACCCGCCACAGGGTTTTGGGTCCGGCTTGCCGAGCTCCACTGCTCGGTCCTTCGACTATCGGCATAACAACGCTTATGCTAGAAGGGATTTGGGCTCGGAGAGTCTTTCCGAGCTTAGTCCAGAATCCGACCGAGCCCTAAGGCGGTCTCTAGGACTTAAATTTTAGCGAAGTTAGTGAATTTTGGGTCCGAGCCTCGAGTTATCGGGGCAGACCAAATTCTTTCCCAACAATTGGGTTGAATACTCGTCAACTCGCGACAAGGATTCACCATAGTATAATAGTTTGGCGTTGTGAGCATTCTTTCGCCGAGGCGATCGAAAGTACTCTTCTGCTCCGAGTCCATTCTTTGAGGACGTCGGCAGAGATCCGAGGACAATAGTTAATGTAGAAACATTAATGTAGAAACATAAATGGGTACCTGGTACCAAGTGCGTCCCTGCGCCGAGGCAACTGGAGACGCTCCTCTGCTCGGGGTCCATTCTTCGAGGACGTCGGCAGAGAGAAGTCCAAGAGTAAGATAATGTAAAGACATAAAATAAATGGGTACCTGGTACCAAGTGCGTCCCTGCGCCGAGGCGACTGAAGACGCTCCTCTGCTCGGACTCCGTTCTTTTGGGGACGTCGGCAGGAAAATCTAAGAATAGAATAGGCGATATAGAGACACTAATGTAGAAACATTAAGTAAATGGGTACCTGGTACCAAGTGCGTCCCTGCGCCGAGGCGATTGAAGACGCTCCTCTGCTCGGACTCCGTTCTTTTGGGGACGTCGGCAGAGAGAATGAGCCGAGCTCGTGGGTTGGAGTCGGTGGAGAACGAGCCGAGCTCGTTTGGTCAATGAAGACCACATCCCAACGTATTGGGGCATCCCGATGAAGCGGGGCATCTCGACGTCTCGAGGCATCCCGGCCGAGGTCGGGGTAGGAGAACGAGCCGAGCTCGTCTGGTCAGAGAGGACCGCAACTCATAGTCAGGGAGCACGAGCCGAGCTCGACGGTGGAAGCCGATGGAGAACGAGCCGAGCTCGTCTGGTCACCTAAGACCGCACCCCGACGTCTCAGGCCATCCCGGTAACCGGGGCATCCCGACGTCTCGGGGCATCCTGACCATGGTCATTCTGACCGTGGTCAGGGTAGGAGAACGAGCCGAGCTCGTCTGGTCAAAGAGGACCGCAACTCATAGTCGGGGAGCACGAGCCGAGCTCGACGGTGGAAGCCGATGGAGAACGAGCCGAGCTCGTCTGGTCAGAGAGGACCGCGCTCATCTCGACGTCTCGAGCATTCCTATAGCCGGGGCATCCCGACGTCTCGGGGCATCCCGACGTCTCGGAGCATCCCGGCCGAGGTCGGGGTAGGAGAACGAGCCGAGCTCGTCTGGTCAGAGAGGACTGCAACTCATAGTCGGGGAGCACGAGCCGAGCTCGACGGTGGAAGCCGATGGAGAACGAGCCGAGCTCGTCTGGTCACCTAAGACCGCACCCCGACATCTCGGGCCATCCCGGTAACCGGGGCATCCCGACGTCTCGGGGCATCCTGACCATGGTCATTCTGACCGTGGTCAGGGTAGGAGAACGAGCCGAGCTCGTCTGGTCAGAGAGGACCGCAACTCATAGTCGGGGAGCACGAGCCGAGCTCGACGGTGGAAGCCGATGGAGAACGAGCCGAGCTCGTCTGGTCAGAGAGGACCGCGCTCATCTCGACGTCTCGAGCATCCCTATAGCCGGGGCATCCCGACGTCTCGGGGCATCCCGGTAACCGGGGCATCCCGACGTCTCGGGGCATCCCGACCGTGGTCAGGGTAGGCGAACGAGCCGAGCTCGTCTGGTCAGAGAGGACCGCAACTCATAGTCGGGGAGCACGAGCCGAGCTCGACAGTGGAAGCCAATGGAGAACGAGCCAAGCTCGTCTGGTCACTTAAGACCGCATCCCGATGTCTCGGGCCATCCCGACGAATCGGGGCATCCCGTTGTGGCAGGGCATCCCAATATATTGGGGCATCCCGACGTCTCAGGGCATCCCGGTAACCGGGGCATCCCGACCGTGGTCAGGGTAGGCGAACGAGCCGAGCTCGTCTGGTCAGAGAGGACCGCAACTCATAGTCGGGGAGCACGAGCCGAGCTCGACGGTGGAAGCCGATGGAGAACGAGCCGAGCTCGTCTGGTCAGAGAGGACCGCGCTCATCTCGACATCTTGAGCATCCCTATAGCCGGGGCATCCCGACGTCTCGGGGCATCCCGGTAACCGGGGCATCCCGACGTCTCGGGGCATCCCGACCGTGGTCAGGGTAGGCGAACGAGCCGAGCTCGTCTGGTCAGAGAGGACCACAACTCATAGTCGGGGAGCACGAGCCGAGCTCGACGGTGGAAGCCGATGGAGAACGAGCCGAGCTCGTCTGGTCACTTAAGACCGCACCCCGACGTCTCGGGCCATCCCGACGAATCGGGGCATCCCGTTGTGGCAGGGCATCCCAATATATTGGGGCATCCCGACGTCTCAGGGCATCCCGGTAACCGGGGCATCCCGACGTCTCGGGACATCCCGACCGTGGTCAGGGTAGGCGAACGAGCCGAGCTCGTCTGGTCAGAGAGGACCGCAACTCATAGTCGGGGAGCACGAGCCGAGCTCGACGGTGGAAGCCGATGGAGAACGAGCCGTACTCGTCTGGTCAGAGAGGACCGCGCTCATCTCGACGTCTCGAGCATCCCTATAGCCGGGGCATCCCGACGTCTTGGGGCATCCTGACCATGGTCATTCTGACCGTGGTCAGGGTAGGAGAACGAGCCGAGCTCGTTGGTTGATGGAGAGCGTACCACGAACTCATGAAGATCTTCAGGGAGTCCCTGCAGGTACTCTTATCATCCCGAGACATCGGGGCATCCCAACCGTGGTCGGGGGAGGAGAGATAAACCTGACACCATGAGATAATCAGGAGAATAGGTGAGCTCAAAGCAAGTGTGTAAACCATAAGTTTATTATGAAATGAAATCTATAGAATGAAATTCAATAATTGAATAACAGAGAACCCCCTTTGGGTCCTACTGGTAGTACACGCGGAGATTCTCAGAGCTCCAGCTCCGCAGAATAGGAGTCCCGTCTAGAGACTCTAACTGATAAGTCCCGGGTCGGCGGATGCGCGTGACTCGGTATGGTCCTTCTCAATTCGGGGCCAGCTTCCCTTGCTCAGTCGGTCGGGAGGCTTCAGCTCTTCTGAGAACAAGGTCTCCTGGTCTGAAAGACTTGACTTTGACCCTGGCGTTGTAGTACTGAGCTGTCTTTTGCTGGTACCTCGCCATGCGAACTCGAGCGGCCTCCCTTGTTTCCTCGATCAGGTCGAGGTTGTCTCTGAGCTGCGAAGAGTTGGAGCTGGCGTCGTGGTGCTCGACTCTTGGAGAGGGGAGCCCAATCTCTAGTGGGATGACAGCTTCCGTCCCATAGGTTAGGTTAAAGGGAGTCTCGCCGGTAGGGACGCGGAACGTAGTCCGGTAAGCCCACAGGACATTGTATAGGTCTTCGACCCACTGTCCTTTGGATTTGTCGAGCCTGACTTTGAGACCCTGCAAAATAGTACGATTTGTTACCTCGGTTTCTCCGTTCGTTTGAGGATGCGCGACCGAGGTGAAGCGATGGTCAATGCCAAGCTCAGAGCAGAACTCTCTGAAGTGAATGTTGTCGAACTGTCGACCGTTGTCAGAGATGAGGATGCGGGGAAACCCAAATCTGCAGATAATGGACTTCCAGACAAAATCCCGCATCTTCTGCTCAATGATCCGGGCAAGGGGCTCGGCTTCTATCCACTTAGTGAAGTAGTCGATGGAGACGACCAGGAACTTTCTTTGCCCGGTGGCCAGTAGAAATGGCCCGAGAATGTCAATTCCCCACTGGGCAAAAGGCCAAGGGAAGCTGATAGAAGTCAAAGGAGCCGAGGGCCGGCGCTGAACATTGGCGTTCCTTTGGCACCGGTCACATCTTTGGACGAAGTCCATGGCATCCTTCTGGAGTGTCGGCCAATAATATCCTTGGCGCAGAATTTTGTAGGCCAATGCTTGCCCTCCCAGATGATTTCCACAAATCCCCTCGTGAACTTCACGCAGGGCGTAATCGGCCTCCGTTGGGCAGAGGCACCTGAGGAGGGGTGTTGCCCAAGGTGACAATCCAAGAGGGGGGGGTGAATTGGTTTCTTCTAAATTTTGGTGTTTTAAAGACTTTCGTCGTTAAGTGCGGTGGATGCTTTCTTAAATTACTTGAATGAGTTTAGCTAGTGCACGAATAGAAGATAATGCAAGAGTAAATGTAAATACAAGCACAAACACAAACACAACAATATATAGTGGTTCGGTGCTCTCCTTAGCACCTACGTCCACTCCCCAAGCGTCCCCTTGGGAATTCACTATAATCACGCGGATTACAGTTGGATTGTTTTCCGGGCTCACAATCCAAAAAACCTTGTTGGTTTTACGGGCTCACCAACGAACCTATACACTTTGGTTTTCCGGGTTCACCAAAAACCTTGTTGGTTTTGCGGGCTCACCAACGAACCTTTACACTTTGGTTTTTCGGGTTCACCAAAAACCTTTGTTGGTTTTGCGGGCTCACCAACGAACCTTTACAAAGTGTTTAACAAATAAAAAGAAAAGATTCAAACTCCTAAATGAGCATATGAAACAATATAAGCTACAAAGAAGAGTTAGAGAGTATTTATCGCTTTGAAGTTGCTTTGCTCTTCTTTGTCAAGAATGCTTCACTCTTCAAGGGGGGATGGAGCTCTTGATGCCTCTTGAAATCTGCTCAATCCCTTTCTTTGATTCTTGAATGAAGCTCTTGATGAAGGAGATTAGGGCTCTTTGGTTTTCTTGTGTATTCTTTGATTTTTCACTCAAAAGTTTTTTTCTCTGATGAATAGTGCCCCTTTAAATAGTTTTCAACCTTCCTTGGACAAGCCCCATTCGTCAGATTTGAAAAACTAGCCGTTACATACCTTGGGAAGGACAAAAAGTACATCTGCAGAACTAGCCGTTACTGTTCAGCCCGTGTTTGGGTCGGCTCAACCTGTCCTTGGGTCGACCCAACTTTGCCTTGGGTCGACTCAACCATTTCTTGGGTCGACCCTCTCAGTAACCACAGAAACCTCAATTTCAGCCTTCCTTCCCATGGGTCGACCCAACCATTCTTTGGGTCGACTTAAAGTTCACTTGGGTCGACTCAAAAAATTCATGAGAAGAAAGAAATCCTTCCCAAGAAAGAAATTTGGAGGGAGAAATGATTGGGAAAAAGAAAAGGAAAAAGAAAGAGACCCAATCGTATGCTATGTTTGCAAGAGACCGGGACATATTCGTTCCGAATGCCCTCAACAAAAGAAGTATTTTGGAAAGAAGAAGAAGAAGGCATTGAAGGCAACATGGGATGATAGTGACACATCATCCTCCGAAGAAGAGAAGGAAGAGACCGCCAATCTATGCTTCATGGCGTTCGAAGATGACGAGGTATGTCAAAACCCAACCATAAATTTTACTTTGGAAGAATTATATGAAGCTTTTCAAGAACTTATGGGTGATTGTAGTATGTTAGGAGCAAAGAATAAAGAATTAAAAGCCTCCAATCAAAAACTGAAGGAAAATATTGAAAACCTATTAATTGAAAAGGAGAGCGTTAAAAATATTAACACTACTAACCTAGAAATCAAAAATTCAAAACTTAGCATTGAAAATGAAAAGGCAAAAACACTAATTAAGGAATTAAATCTAAAAGTAAAATCCCTACTCGATAATAATACCTCACTTGCACAAAACGTTGAATCTCTTAGAAAAGATAAGGAAGAACTAGTTAAAGAAAATTTGAATCTTAAGAATGAGGTACATAAGTACAAACCAATCGTTGAAAAATTCACACAAAGCTCTGAAAAATTAAATCTCATTCTTTCAAATCAAAGAGCTGTTTTCAATAAAGCCGGATTAGGATAAAAAACTAATAAACAACAAAAGTATCTAAAGAATTTCTTTGTAAAAGCAAAAGATGTAAAAACTGAAAAACCTACATGCTTTCATTGTGGAAAGAATGGACATAAAGCCTACTCTTGTATTCAAAGAAAAATCCAAACTAACAAGAGTACATTTGTGAAAGCCAAAAACATAACTAAAGTATGGGTGCCTAAGGGAACCAACCACACTAACCACGAAGGACCCAAGAAAACTTGGGTACCTAAGAGCTTCACATGATCATTTTGCAGGTATGCCTTGCAGCCGGAAATAAAAAGAGAATGTGGTATCTTGATAGCGGTTGCTCAAGGCATATGACCGGTGACAAGAGTCTCTTCGTCACCTTGGAATCAAAAGAAGGAGGAGTAGTCACATTTGGAGACAATGCTAAAGGCCGAATCATTGGTGTTGGTAAAATCTCCATATCACCCTCCTCATTTATTGATAATGTATTGTTAGTTAATGGACTAAAACATAATTTATTAAGTATAAGTCAATTTTGTGACAAGGGCTTTAAAGTGTCATTTGAATCATCACTATGCATAATTAGTAGTCCAATTGATAATGAGATCATACTCACAGGACATAGGCATGGAAATGTTTACATGGTAGATCTTGATGATCTCACCATGAAGGATGGCCAATGTCTTGTAGCCATGAATCCCAAAGTCAATGAGACTAGTTGGTTATGGCATCGTAGGTTAGGGCATGCTAGCATGGATTTAATCTCTAAATTAATTACAAAGGATCTAGTCAAAGGGCTACCAAAAATAGACTTTGAAAAGAATAAAATTTGTGCTGCATGTCAATTAGGAAAACAAACAAGAAGTTCCTTTAAGTCTAAGAACATAGTTTCAACATCAAAACCCTTAGAACTAATTCACATGGATTTGTTTGGACCCACTAGAACTGCTAGTCTAGGGGGTAAGAAATTTGGTCTTGTAATTGTTGATGATTTTTCACGTTTTACATGGGTTTCATTTCTTACACATAAAGATGAGTCCTTTCCCGCTTTTATTAAGTTTCATAATAGAGTTTCGAATGAACTCAATCTTAAACTAAAAGCAATTAGGAGTGATCATGGTACCGAGTTTGAAAATCAGTATTTTGAAAAATTTTGTGAAGAAAATGGTATCAATCACAACTTCTCGGCACCCAGGACACCTCAACAAAACGGGGTGGTAGAAAGGAAGAATCGCACACTAGCAGATATGGCTCGTACCATGTTGTGCGAATTGGATCTACCAAAGTATTTTTGGGCTAAAGCAATAAATACCTCATGTTATATCTTAAATCGTGCTTTAGTTAGATCCATCTTAAAGAAAACACCTTATGAGTTGATAAAAAGTAAGAAACCAAAAATAAGTTATTTTCATGTTTTCGGTTGTCGATGCTTTATTTTAAACAATGGAAAGGACAATCTTAGTAAATTTAGTGCTAAATCAGATGAGGGGATCTTCTTAGGTTATTCCTCATCTAGTAGAGCATACAGGGTCTTCAACAAGAGAACTCTCGTTGTTGAAGAATCCATTCATGTTGTTTTTGATGAAGCTAATGGAGATTCTTCTAGAAAAGAAGAAGATGGTGATGCAGGTATACTTGAAGACCGAATGAAGGAATTCTCCATACAAGACAAACAACATGAGGATGAGACCAAAGAAGATGCAAATCAGCAAGGTGAAGAAGATCAACCTCCATCAAGAAATCAAGATCTTTCTAAGGAATGGAGGTATGCACATGGTCATCCAAAGGATCTAATCCTTGGTGATCCTTCACAAGGTATAAGAACTAGATCCTCTCTAAGAAATACTAGTAATTATCTTGCTTTCGTTTCACAAATAGAGCCTAAATCACTAGAAGAAGCCGAAAAAGATGATAATTGGATGAATGCTATGCAAGAGGAATTAAACCAATTTGAAAGAAATGAAGTTTGGACTCTAATGAAAAGACCCCCTAATGTTTCAATTATAGGCACCAAGTGGGTGTATAGAAATAAACTAGATGAAGATGGAATTGTAATAAGAAACAAAGCTAGGCTAGTGGCCAAAGGATATAATCAGGAGGAAGGAATAGATTTTGATGAAACTTTTGCTCCTGTTGCTAGGTTAGAGGCTATTAGACTGCTTTTAGCATATGCATGCTTCATGGATTTTAAACTCTATCAAATGGATGTAAAAAGTGCATTCTTAAATGGCTATATAATGGAGGAAGTTTATGTAGGATAACCTCCAGGTTTTGAAAATCACTTACATCCAGATTATGTGTATAAATTGCATAAAGCATTGTATGGACTTAAGCAAGCCCCTAGGGCATGGTATGAAAGATTAAGTAATTTCCTAATTGAGAACAAATTTAAGAGAGGAAATGTAGACAAAACCCTCTTTATTAAAAGAAAAGGAAATGACTTATTGCTTGTACAAATTTATGTGGATGATATAATTTTTGGTGCTACTAATGATAGTCTTTGTCAAGAGTTTGCCAAGCTTATGCAGGGAGAATTTGAAATGAGCATGATGGGTGAGCTCAACTTCTTCCTTGGGCTACAAATAAAACAATCAGAGGAAGGCATCTTCATCAGTCAGTCCAAATACATCAAGGAAATGTTGGAAAAATTCAAGATGAAGGATGCAAAGGAAATCAGCACACCCATGGGCTCAAGTTGCAAGCTTGACAAAGATGAAAAAGGTAAAAGTATAGACTGCAAATTGTACAGAGGTATGATAGGCTCTTTACTTTACCTTGCTGCTAGTAGACCAGATATATTATTCAGTGTTTGTATGTGTGCTAGATACCAAGCATGTCCTAAGGAATCACACTTGCAAGCTGTTAAAAGAATTTTTAGATATCTAGTAGGGACATCTAATGTAGGCTTATGGTATTCTAAACAATCTGACATAGATTTAATTGCTTATTCCGATGCTGATTTTGCCGGGTGCAAGCTCGACAGAAAAAGCACAAGTGGCACATGTCAATTCTTAGGTGCCAATTTGGTTTCTTGGTTTAGCAAGAAACAAAATTCAGTTGCCTTGTCCACAGCTGAAGCTGAGTACATTGCAGCTGGAAGCTGTTGTGCCCAAGTTCTTTGGATTAAGCAACAACTTGAAGACTTCGGTATTAAAATGGACAATATACCAATTAAGTGTGATAATACAAGTGCAATTAATTTAACAAAAAATCCTGTCCAACACTCTAAGTCAAAGCATATAGAGATTAGGCATCATTTTATTAGGGATCATGTGCTGAAAAATGATGTGATGATTGAATATGTATGTACTGAAAATCAATTAGCTGATATCTTTACAAAGCCCCTTTGTAAAGATAGATTCAATTTCTTAAGGAATGCATTGAGCTTGTATGATCCTAGCAAATGAGTTGAATTTGTATTGCATTGCTTTGCTACTCAAACTAGTAATCAACCTCAAGGTAAACATAAGTGAAAACAAGAATTCATCTAAGCTAAATGACGAACTGTTTGACTTTCCGGAGGATGGTTACCCTCCCTTGGACTCTTCATAGAGATATTTTCAGAGCCTATATCATGGGTATTTGAAATTTGGTCAAACATTCCTCATTTCAATATTAATAATTCAAAAATCATTATCAAATTATTATAGGATGTATTATTAAGGGGGAGGATCACAAACAAATTCACTCTATGTTTATCAAAAGAAATCATGATTGATTAGGGTGATTAAACAAAAATTGGGAAAAGATAGAATGCAGTCTGAAATTTTTTCAGTGCCGAAGACGTCTCTGGCAAATCGCAGAGACGTCCCCCCAGGCGAGACGTCTCGCCTTAGTCTCGGAGACGTCTCGGGGACCGAATGAGGGCTTTTTAAATAGGTCGAAATTGCTCGAGCCGACTCGAGCTTTCTCCCTCATTCCCGACCAAAACGGAAAACCCTAGCCTCCATTTGCTCTCCACCTCAAATCCTAGCCTCCGTTTGCTCTAAATCACAAACCCTAGCATCCATGGCACCAAAGAAAGCTAGGACAACCCGTGGGAGGCGACCTAGAGTAGCGGCCGACGGTGAGGAACGGCGGGAAGAACCCTCCGCGCCTTCTCCTCCGGTTGCTCCGCCGACCACGACGATTTCCTGTGCAAATCGCACAGTCACGACTGGGAGGTACATAGATTTTGCATTTTTAGATAATGAGGGGTTCTCTATTGGAGAGAGACTCCGAGCCCAAGGGTGGGAGCACCTTTGCACCCTCAATACCTCGACCTACCCCGGCCTTGTTAGAGAAATGTTTAGTAATATGGCTTTAGGGGACTTAGGGTACACCGCATATGTCCGTGGGACATTAGTAGAAATTAATGAGGACATCTTATCCACTGTTTTGCAAATCCCTAGGGACGGCGAGGCTCCAACCTCACATCCCCAAAGGGAAATAGCCCTAAACTTAATTTTAGGAAGAGAGGACTGCGGCCCTCTTGATGTTGTCTACTCCCAGGACCTAAATGCAGAAATGAGACTTCTTTTAAGCATTGTCAATCGGGTCCTATTTCCTAAAACCGGTCACTTCGATTTTGTTTCGGAGCGAGACTTAGTTATAATGCACCATATCCTACTAGGGATCCCTCTAAACCTCCCTAGACTCATGCTAAATTACATTGCCCAATGTCATAGGTATTCTAGGTTTAGTATACCCTATGGCATGATCTTTACCTTAGTTTTCAAACACTTTAAGGTTCCCATTCCAACAAATGAACCTGCAAAGCCCTTGAGAAACACCGACTATTATAATGAGGGCACAATGAGAAGAATGGAGTTTCAAAAGATAGATGGATCTTGGGTCAAGGTTCCAAAAAGAAAAGCACAAACCATAGAGCCTGAGATCCCACATCATGAGTCTGACCATCACTCTCCTCCACCTAGTCACATGGATATCCCTGATATTCCCTCCAGCTCAGCTGGACCTTCCACATCCATGCCACCACCTCCTCCAGTCAGTGGGCCCTCCTTCCTATCAGAGGAGCAGATGCACACCTTAGCATCTGTCATTTGTCAGCAGATGAGGGAAGAGATGAGATCCATGATCTCTGTGGAGCTGGCCCCCATCAGACGAGAGCTGCAAGAAATTAAAGCTCAAATTGAAGCCCAAGAGCAATAAATAGTTGGGGTGGGTGCCACCCAAACCATCAGATCAATAGAGCTCAAGGACAGCTTGAAGGCCATTTCTAAGAACCTCAAAGAGTTGACAAAGCCAGGAGGCAATGTGGGCACTTTGGTTGCCCAACTCAGAGGAAGAATCGAAATGGCAACCATAGAGTTTGAGGCACTTGTGGCAGGTTTCCACAAGTCACAGGGAGATCAATTTAAGACCCTCATGGATTCCATCAATGCATTCATAAATGCAGCTTGTAAGGCTTATGAACAAAATACAGCTGGTAGGGCTCATGAGCAACGTCGCCGATGATGGATATCTTGTAGGATCTTCTTTTTGTAAATCCTAGGCTATTTTGAAAAACTTTTTGTATTAGAAATCAATACTTGTAATGATTTCTTCTTTTGACTATGTACTGACTTCAAAGGTTTAACAATGACATATGAATGAATACAATCTCTTTTGAAAAAAAAACTTTGTGTACATTGCCAATTCTGTGTATGTGTTGCTGTGATAGTGTATGTGATTGTGTGATATGCCATAAAAATCTTACCACATACCTTGAGTATTCAAATTTGATACAAAGAAACACTGCATATAAAACAGGGGGAGCACATCTTGTGATAACTATATTAAACAAAAGATGAGTCTGAAATGAATTCCAAAACAAAGGGGGAGTGATATGAATACACTAATAGAAATGACCTGGACAGGGGGAGCACAACTTGAATATCCTTGAGTAAAATGAATGCTGAATTCCACTATAAATTGAGCTTTAAGGATAATTTGTCCCCTTCATGTTGATGACAAAAAGGGGGAGTAGATATGTATATGGAATGCAAAATTTTTAATCATACTTCAAAGTTGATTTTAAGATAATTGCCCTTCTGGAAAAGAAAGGGGAAGTCAAAAAAGAATCTAGCTTTCAATTATCTTCAGCATCAATATTTCATTTTAACTTGATTCAAATTCAGTTCATATGCCAAAATCATTTAAGAACTATAAAGATCAATCTTATGCACAAGGAAAGAACTGAAAATTGAATATTTTGAGTGATGCACGTTGTATCTAGTTCTAATCAAAACATTATACTTGTACATCCGATCAAATACTGTGTATATGTTTAAATTTCAAATTTTGCATATACTCAGTGTTTTGTCATCATCAAAAAGGGGAAGATTGTTGACCCCCTAATGGATTTTGATGAATACAAAACACTAGAGCATAATTCCATTATATCTTAACAATTTAATTGAGAAATTCATGTGTTTTATTTAGAATATTGTTGAGAAATGTCTAGGCAAGTTTCCATAATTTTTATGAATTTATTGAAGAACATTTTGAGTTAAAGAAAAAGTTCAGGGACAGCCGAGACGTCTCCTGATAGTTTCAGAGACGTCTCTGGCACAAACAGGAAGAACTGGCACACTTGGAGATGTCCCCGGCACTTGCCGAGTCGTCCCCGCGTTAGCGGAGTCGACTCTCTCAGTAGCGGAGTCGACTCTCTCAGTGGCGGCAGAAAGACAGTTTTCAAGAGATATGCGCGAGACGTCCCCTGAAAGAGCGGAGTCGACTCTCTCAGGAAATTCCAGAGGACAAGTTTTTCGGAGACAAAGAAGGGGAGTCGTCCCCAAGGCAGCGGAGTCGTCCCCACTCAAAAAGTGCAGACAAGCCGAGACGTCCCCGTAAAGTGCCGAGTCGACCCCAAACAACGGAAAAAGTAAAATCCTGTAGCCGAGACGTCTCTCGTTGTAACGGAGACGTCCCCGGAGCGTCTGGAACGCGACTGACAACTTTTCAGGTTTGATTTGAATTTCAAATCTTCTCTACTTTATCTCTAACGACTTTATTTGCTTTTTGGGCTATAAAAGGGAGCTCTTAAGTGCTTCTCAACAACTTTTTACCAACCCAAAGCAAAATCATTCAAGAGAGAAAAGTTCAAGGGAGTGAGAGCATTCAAGTGAAGAAATCAAGTGCTTTCAAGCTTCCCAAGTGATTTCAAGCTCAACCACTCTCGTGCGCTCGGGATTCAAAGCTCACACTCGATCCTACGCGTTCCACATCGGAAGAATCAACATTTCCCACGCTTCCAACGGCAAAAGGATTCTTCCGGGTTCTATTGTTCATAGTTGATATATTTGCTTTTTAGAGCTTCTCTTTTCTTTTGTAAACTCTTTCATTGTGGTGCTTGTTCCAGTCAAGGGACTTGGAACAAGGGAAAGGCGTCCCAAGCCTAAGAGAAATTGGGGGTTTTAGGGTTCGTTGTTAGCCCGGGGTAAAACAACGAGTTGAGTAGTTCACTCGAAAAACTACCGGATTTTAGGGTTTGTTGTGAGCCCGGTGTAAAACAACGAGTTGGGTAGTGAACTCGCAAAACTACCGTACTGTAATCTTGGATTATAGTGAAAATTCCCAAAGGCGCTTTGGGGAGTGGATGTAGGAGCGGTGGAAGCTCCGAACCACTATAAAACCGTGTGTTTGTGATTGTCTCTTCTCATCCCTTTATCTTTACTTTAGTTCATACATTAACGTGTTTTATTTTTTAATTAGTTGAAAAGTTTTAAAACACCCAATTCACCCCCCTCTTGGGTGACCATCTCTGGGCAACACTTGCTTTAGTCCATAGATGGACCTTTGCAGCTTGCAGACCTTGTGATCACCATCACTGGAAGTGAAACCCAAAGGCTGCTCCATATAGATATCTTTATCAAAATATCCATTTAGGAAAGCAGTTTTCACATCCATCGGCCATATTTCATAATCATGAAATGCTGCAATGGCAAGCAATGTTCGAATGGATTTCAGCATAGCTACAGGTGAAAAGGTCTCCTGATAGTCAATGCCTTCGCGCTGACTATACCCTTTCGCTACTAGCCTTGCCTTATAGGTCTCTACCTTTACATCCGAACCTATCTTCCTTTTATAGATCCATTTACATCCAATAGGTACTATACCTTCTGGTGGATCTACTAAGGTCCAAACTTGGTTGGAATACATGGAGTCTATCTCTGACTTCATGGCTTCCAGCCATTTCTCGGAATCGATATCAGATATCGCCTCGTCGTAGGTATTGGGATCCTGTACATGTTCCCTATCTCCCATGAGGAACATTTCCTCGGTGTCCTCTACTAGTATACCTAAGTATCTATCGGGAGGATGGGAGACCCTACTAGATCTACGAGGTGGAGGAGGTACTACGTGTACTGGCTCTATATGAATAGGTTCTATAGGATCCATGACTCGTTGCTTTTCAGAGACTCTCTCTTCAAGCTCAATTTTTCTCCCACTGCCTCTATCAAGGATAAACTATTTTTCCAGAAAGACGGCATGTCGGCTCACAAACACATTGTGATTCTCTGAGATGTAAAAATTGTATCCTAATGACTCTTTAGGATATCCAATGAAACGAGCACTTATGGTCCTAGGCTCTAACTTGTCCGCCTGTAGTCGCTTGACGTGGGCCGGACATCCCCAAATCTTGAGATGACCAAGACTCGGCTTCTTACCATGCCATATCTCATACGGTGTGGTAGGAACGGATTTAGAGGGAACTCTATTCAATAAATAAATTGCAGATAATAAGGCATCTCCCCAAAGAAACATAGGTAGATCAGTGAAGCTCATCATGGATCGGACCATATCCAATAGAGTCTGATTCCTCCTTTCTGACACCCCGTTGAGTTGAGGTGTACCCGGAGGTGTCCATTGTGAGACTATGCCATTTTCCTTGAGATAATCCCGAAATTCCCCACTAAGGTATTCTCCTCCTCGATCTGATCGAAGAACCTTAAGGGTTTTTCCAGTCTGTTTTTCTACTTCATTTCTGAACTCTTTGAACTTTTCAAAAGACTCAGATTTGTATCTCATAAGATACACATACCCATATCGTGAATAGTCATCGGCAAAGGTAATGAAGTATGAATAACGACCCCTGGCTAGCACATCGAATGGGCCACATACATCAGTATGAACCAGGGTAAGTATTTCAGTGGTCCTCTCCCCATGTCCTACAAAAGGTAATCTAGCCATTTTTCCTTGAAGACAGGACTCATAAACTGGATATGACTCAGAAGTCAATGGGCCGAGAAGCCCATCTTTCTCTATTTTTTTCATTCTATCCTCTCCAATATGGCCAAGCCTGAGGTGCCACAAATACTTCTGGTTTATCTCATCTCTCGATCTTTTAGATCCTATGGCATCCACTACTTGCTCAGACACATTCACAGACACATCAATATGCAAGTGATAAAGACTGTCAATCATGAAACCACGTGCAACTAATTTATTTCTGAAATAAATAGAACAGGAGTCTTTGTCAAATGACAAAACATGACCATCCTGTGCTAAACATGAAACAGAAATCAAATTCCTGCTAGCAGCAGGGACATAATAACAGTCTTTGAGCAATAAACTAAATCCAGACGGTAACCGCAGAGGGTAGGTGCCTACAGCCACAGCAGCAACTCTTGCTCCGTTGCCAACCCGAAGGGTCACTGCACCTTCCGCCAGCCTCCTACTTTCCTTTAGACCCTGCATAGTAGTGCATAAATGAGCACTAGAACCAGAATCTATAACCCAACTAGAAGTAGAAGAAACCGTAAGGTTAGTTTCAATCACGAGCAAGTCTAGCATACCTTCAGAAGGTGTGTCCTTTTTGTTCTTTAGGCTCTCGAGGTATGAAGGGCAGTTCCTTTTCCAGTGGCTGTTGACGTTGCAGTGGAAACATTTTCCTTTGTCATCAGCCCTTTTCTTATGAACTTCCTTCTTAGGCTTTTTGTCTTTCTTGTGCTTCTTTGCAGGCTTCTTTTTCTTCCAAGTAGACTTTCTCTTGGAACCAGAAGTCAGCTCAGCAGCCAGAACAGAGCCCCTTGAACCTTTCAAGGCCCCTTCAGCAGTTACCAACATATTCAACAATTCGGTCTTTGTGCATTCAATTTTATTCATATGGTAGTTTACTATAAACTGACCAAATGAATCAGGAAGGGATTGCAGGATCAGATCTATCTACAGTTCCTTATGCATGGACATACCGAGCTTCTCAAGTTCCTCGAGGTCCTTGATCATAGTCAAACAGTGATCGTGGACAGACTGCCCCTCACGCATCTTTGCCTTGAAGAGCCTCTTGGACACTTCAAAGCGTGCAGTGCGGCTCTGCTCACCATACAACTCTTGCAGATGAGCAGTATTTTCCTAGCAGTCTTTATGTTCTCATGCTGGCATTGAAGTTCGTTAGTCATGGATGCCATGATGTAGCACTTGACCCTAATGTCGTCATCAGTCCACTTCTGATGCGTCTCACGCTGATCATCAGTAGGACGTGCTGGTAGCCTAGGGATATCTTTCTCGAGCACATACCCTATTTTCTCACAATTCAGAACAATTTTCAGGTTCCTAAGCCAGTCTTTATAGTTGGTTCCGGTCAGTCTGTTGGTCTCAAGGATTCGGGTCAAAGGGTTTGAAGCTGACATTGTGATCTGTAGAGAGTAAAGATTCTAGTTAGACTTTGTACTTGAACTTAATTTGTTCTAGGGACTTTTAAAACAAATATGCTCCCACTATTTTCTCGAATCCCTCATACTCCCCTGATGGAGAAACAAAAACCCTACGCGACTCGGATTTTTAGTGGGTACTGCGGTCTCACCGATTTACATGCCGCCTCACCTAACAGTTATTGGTGACATATAAATGGATGAGTGTACAACTCTTGTACAATGCTTCTCAAGCAAATTGTAGTGGTACTTGGTCTCTAAGTCATGAAGACCTCACCTAACAGTTATTGGTCCCATTACTTAGTTAAGTCAGACCCACCGTATAACCGCAGAAATAAAGTCGTCATTGGGTCCTCACCTAACAGTTATTGGTGCCCAACCCCACCTTTACCCCACAACATCTCATGTCTAATAGAGAGGTCCAGTCCCCCGATGCAACTTGCCCACTGTGTCCAGCCGAGACAAATCAACACCGAAAAGACCTTAGCAACTCTACTACGGTGGAAGACCTATGGACTTAATATTGCATAATCAAGTCTTAGTGTTTGCAACTTGAGTTCTTCATAAGAGGTAATCGAACAATTGGCCAGGTAAGCAGGTGGGAGGCTCCCCTTACTCAGAGAGTAAGGTCCTAATTAAGTAACCACCTTATAGGCTTGCCTAGACACCAATTAGATCAATTAATCTAATATGACTAACTCATGTTGGTTCACCCTCGACTGATTAGGGAGGTTTCGATTTAGGTCTCACTCGATCGCGTATTCACATCTCATGCAAATATAAGTCTACCCGCATAATCATAAGCATTAAACATCCAGGCATTTATCAAAAATAAAATTAAATGGTGATGATCATGGATCCAGGATGGGGTCATTTTACAAGCACATTCACATCAATTGGTTTGATCGTCTTCAACTCTTGACTCGATCTTGATCCTCTAGGTCCAATTGTGATCAACTCCTTGATCCATCTTCAATCAACCCTTGATCTTGATCCGCGCATGTTGAGCTTGTTGATGTACATATCGATCAACCATCAACGTGCAACACACATCACAGATTACATCCCAGATTGCTTTAAAAATTAAATAAAAATAAAAATAAAATTACAACCCTTTTCATTGAGACACGCAGGTCTCTAATACATGAATTTATGATGCACGCAGGCATCTGAAAATTAAAATTACATGCATCACAGAACATCACAGAACATCGCAGAACATTTCAGCACATTCAAAGGGTCCATCCATGATCATCACCATACGCATCACATGCATAAAAATTATTTTCAGATCTGATATTTAACTGATTATTTCATCTCATGACTTGCTGATCATGCTAGATTTGACTCTAAATATTTGTAATCATATTATCAAAGCTTTAGAATCATTAATCTAAGCATCTAAAAATTAGTATGCAGAAAAATCAGCAAACTGAAAATTCTGCATACATAAATTTCAGCAAGCATAATCCCTTAAATTTCAGATCTAAAATGCCTTGAAAAATTTAATTCTAATCTTAATCTACATAACCATGGCTCTGATACCACTGTTAGCATCCCTCATATGCCATGAAAATTTCGAAATAATTTTCAGATTGCAGCGGAAAAACATATGCGGGATCCGTTCATCACATGAACGTGTTTTAAAACCATTCGTTTGTAGATAGATTAGAATTAAATTATTTTAAATCATTTTAAAATCATTAAGAAGATCAGATCTTCACATTGTGCGGGTAGATGGTCTCCGCAAATCTGATTTACGTGGTATTTGATCAAGGCTCAGTGGAAGCCGCACACGCGTCCGGCCTCTACAGGTATCCACACGAAGTACTGACTCGATCGAAGCATTTGGATCTCACCGGGGTGCTAGCTCCCTTGCAGAGAAGGCTATTGATGGCTGAAGTCCTCTCCTTTGAATCAACCTTTGATTGGCTTGAGAGGAGGAAGAAGGAGGGATCTAGAAAGAAGAAAACAAGGCCCTTCGCAGCCTTTTCTTTTTCCTTGCGCTAGAACCAAAAAGAGGAGGAAGAAGGCCACGCCAAGGCTTCCTATTCCCTTTGTTTGCTTGCTGATCAATGGAGGAATGGGAGAGGTTCCTCGCTGCCAAAAATCCCAAGAAAAATCATAAAAAATTCGTAGCCCCTTTGAACCCCTCTTTTATGGTGTGTGGATAGAGATGAGCTCCTAAATTTTAGGAGCTCATCTTTATCCCTTTGTGAATTCAAATTAGGAGGGGGGTGGCCCCACCTTTTTGCTTCACGCCACCAGCCAAGGGAGGGGTGTAGGCCCCTCCCTCTTCTCCCATTTGGTTAGCCCCACTTAATCAAATTAAGTGGGGATTGGGTTAGGACTAGTTCTAGGTCCAATCCTATTCAAAATAGGATTAAGTGCACCCAATTTAATTCCTCCAAATCCTAATCCAATTAGAATTTAATTGAACCATGACTCAATTGAACTCTTCAATCCTAATCCAATTAGGAGTCATTTAATTAATTAGATTAAAATTAAAATTAATTAGGACTTAAGAAAATCCTAATCTAATCAGGACTTATTCAAATTTCAGCCCTAAGACAATTAGGACTTTAGAAATCCTATTCCAAGTAGGACTCTAATTTAATTTGAAAACCTAATCTAATTAGGACTTCATGAATCCCACTCCAAATAAGACTCATGATCAAGTCCAATTAATTAAATCTAATTAATTAAATTAAATTGCAATCCTTCCTTCTTCTAACCACTAACTCTTAGCGGGTTATCCATTTATCAATCTAATTGATTATTTGTGATTTCTAATCACATTCAACCATCGGATCGGTCAATACCTCTAATGTATGTGACCCCATAGGTTCTATTCTGACTGGTAGTAAGATATATTGCGATCTCTATCACAATATCATTGAAAACTCCTTTCAATGGGTTGAAACAATTCCAACTCAACTCACCAGGGATTATCGACCATCAAGATAATCCCTGTGAGTCTCACCATCCACCAGTGACACCTAGCAGTATGTAGTGGCTACCCAGCAGAATAGAATGATGAACCTCTAGGTGCAGTTATCGTATGATACAGTCCTTCTATCGTGGATCCCTACAGACCGGAGGTCATGGATAACTCGTCAAACCCCGTCGTCTGTAATATGTCTAGATTTATTTGACTTGAGTTCGATAGTGAAAAACTCTTTCTCCACTTTATATTACTGCCCTGGCCAAGGTCTTTAGAACTCAGTCTAATAAATCACATAGGATCACTCCTCTTCTATCAAGGTCGATAGATTCCATGTAAGTGCATACCCTACTCCTACAGTGAACTTACTGCAGCCAATCTACACTACAAGGACCCATATGGCTAGAGACCATGTATACGTGTAGTCAAACTACAATAACCTCACTGTGAGTAGCCGAAGCACCGCAGGTCAAAGGACCTGTCATACTACTGCAACATCAAGCAAGTCACTGACGAGTGGATAGACATCCAAGTGACTTCTTGTCTTGGTCACGCTCAGTACCCTTGTTCTCTAACAAGCACCTGTACTATCACTTCAGTGTCCCTACACTGCGGACTCGAGTCTCGTCCATCCAGAAGAAAAGTGATCTGTGCACTGATCGGATTGATCACCGTCCTCGTGATGATCCATTGATCAGGAGCATTTAGAAATTAATCACCAATGATACATGGCTCAAATTCTCAACTCTTGAGAATATGTATCATCATCTTATTAATTTCTTGGACGATTCATAGACACATAAACAATATGAATAAAAAAGATGCCCATTTATTATTCAATAATAATAAAGTCAAGTACAAATTTATGTCCCAGAATAAATAATGTGTCTGCCAGATTGACTTCTAGGGCATACATCTAACAATATAGAGAGAAGCACAATGAACAAGAAGAGAAAAGTGTAGGATAAACTTCACATAGTCTTTAATGGAAAAGCCATTGGCGAGAAGCTAATAATGCTGCGATCTTCATCTATGAATGCATTGGCTCCTACGAGGCTTGGTGTGATCCAACTGATTGTACTTGCTAGGCATATCCTTCTCTACAACAGAATAGAAATTGGAAGGGAGATGGGAGCATTTGAAACTTTTATTCTAAAATCTGCGTAATGGTAGAACAACAAATATAAAAAAATAAATCAATAAAAAAATAGAAGATTTTAAAAATGAGGAAAGAAAATTATATACTTCTAACAAGATAATGGTAGCCTTGTATATTATAATACCTGTCCTCAAGTCTACATAATTAGTCATATCAATTTGTATAAAGATATGCACATAAGACAATCTGCCATTATGTTCAGAACCATGTTCTAGGAGGAGGTTATGGGTTCGAATTTTAGGAAGGTTGTATTTTAAGGATTTTAACTCATGATTTCTAGAAAATCTAAAGTTATGATACCATGATAACAATATGTCAGAATGCAAAAGCTTAAGCTAATAGCAAAAGGGTCACCAATGTAAATTAGACTTGATAAACAATATTATACAACTGACAACATTTTCTTAGCAATCCATATGCCCTTGTAAAAATCCAGTAACTCGATCATAAGGACTTCATAATCCACCAAGTGGTTAAACTAACAAGAAAAATCAGAACCACCAAAGAAAAGAACTAGATCAAAAGAATGAAACAAAACAACATTCATATAGTCCAATTTCATACATCATTGATACATCAAATCATTGAAAACACAACATAAAATGATTGATAAAACTAAAATAAACTCTAGAGTTAATTAGGTCTACACCAAGGAGGGGGAGAAAAAAGAGAAAAGTAAAAGATAATGGATAGATTTAGAAGCCTTGTCCATATTGTTATCGATATCAATTGTCTAGTAGATAGTGCATCTAGAGCCCGAATAAAGCCTTCTTTCCCTTTTTATAGTAAAAGGGATACGCAATTGCAGAAATGACTATCTTTGTTAGTTAGTAACAATGGTTCTCGATATGACTATCTTACTTTTAAGTGTCCAAAATACTACTAATAGGAGATTATTGCAGAAATAACCTTTCTCAAAAACTTTGGCCAAAATGCTTTACATTCTTTTTGATAGTGTTGTTAAGAGTGTTGTATAGGTGCCTAGGCGGTCTTGTTGGGAACCCGCCCATGCCGCTGATATTTCAAAAAAAAAAAATCAGATGGCAGCGGAAGAGGCATGTGCGGGATCGACGTTCATCGCATGAACGTTGTTTCATGAACCGTTCGTAGTTAGGGAAGAATTAAAAACTTTTAAAATATTTAGAAGATCAGATCTTCACCTTGTGCGGGTAGATGATCACCGCAAACTGAAGTTCGTGGTTTTAGGATGAAGGTTCGTTTGAAGCCGTTCAAACGTCCGGCCTCTACGGGTATCCACACGATGCAGAGGACCGATCAAAGCTTTCTTGTCTTCCCGGGGTGCTAGCTCCCTTGCAAAGACTTCTTTTGATGGCTGATTTCCTCTCTATCAATCAACCCTTGATTGTGCTTGAGAGGAGGAGGAAGAAGAAGGCAACTGGATGAAGAACCAAAGCCCTTGCAGCCTACTCCCTTTTCCTTGCGTTGGAAGGAGGAAGAGAAGAGGAGGGGGCCGCCAATGGCTTTTCCTTTTCTTCCGTTGCTTGCGGCTGAACCAAGAGGAGAGGAGAGGGAGGCGTACGACTTGAAGAGGAGGAGGACCAAGTTTGCCCTAGGTGCCGCGCACAAGCCCTTTTAAAGGCATGAAGGGCTCCTACAAATTAGGAGCCCTTGATCACCTTCCAAGGGGGGCGTCGGCCCCTCTTGTGTTGCCACCCCAAGCAAAGGAAAGGAGGAGGGGCGTGTGCCCCTCCTTCATGGTTGCCCTATTCCTCATTAAGTAAGGATTTGGATGCCCTAATGTGATTAAGTCCTAATCCAATTAGGCTTAGTCCAAGGGTGAACCAATTTGGGTCCAATCTAGGTAAGTCCTAATCCAATTAGAACTTAAAACAATTTTGACTCAATTGAACTCTTCAATCCTAATCCAATTAGGAGTCTTATTGATTCATTAGATTAATAATTAATTGTGACTTAAGAAACCCTAATCCAAATTAGGGCATATTTGATTTTAGTCCTAATCCAATTAGGACTCTATTTGAATCCGAAGTCCTAATCTGATTAGGACTCTAGGAATCCTACTCCAAGTAGGAATCCGATTCTAATTCAAAACTCCTAATCTTATTAGGATTGTAGGAATCCTATTCCAAGTAGGAATCCCAGTCGTACTCCAACTAGGATTCTCAGTCCTAATCTAATTAGGACTCTAGGAATCCTACTCGAAGTAGGACTCTTGTTTTAAGTCCAATTAATTCCCTTTGTTCCTTCTTCAACCGAATATCAATCGAATTGATTACTTGTGATTCCTAATCACGATTCAACCATCGGATCGGTCAATACTTCTAGTGTGTGTGACCCCATAGGTTCTACTCTGACTGGTAGTGAGATATATCATGATCTCTATCATGATATCATTGAAAACTCCTTTCAATGGATTGGAACGATTCCAACTCTACTCATTAGGGTTTATCGATTATCAAGATAATCCCTGTGAGTCCCACCATCCACCAGTGACACCTAGCAGCATGTAGTGGCTACCCAGTAGAATAGAATGATGAACCTCTAGGTGCAGTTATCGTGTGATACAGTTCTACTATCGTGGATCCCTACAGGACGGAGGTCATGGACAACTCGTCAAACTCCATCGTCTGTCATATGTTAGATGTATGCCCTAGAAGCCAATTTGGCTGACACATTTTTGATTCTAGGGACATAATTTTGTACTTGACTATTTATTATTGAATAAATAAAAGGCATCTTTTCATTCATATTGTTTATGTGTCTATGAATCGTCCAAAAAATTAATAAGATGATGATACATATTCTCAAGAGTTGAGAATTTGAGCCATGTATCATTGGTGATTAATTTCTAAATGCTCCTGATCAATGGATCATCACGAGGACGGTGATCGATCTGATCAGTGCACAGATCACTTTCCTTCTGGATGGACGAGACTTGAGTCCACAGTGTAGGGACACTGAAGTGATAGTGCAGGTGCTTGTTAGAGAACAAGGGTACTGAGCGTGACCAAGACAAGAAGTCACTTGGATGTCTATCCACTCGTCAGTGACTTGCTTGATGTTACAGTAGTGTGACTGGTCCTTTGACCTGCGGTGCTTCGGCTACTCACAGTGAGGTTATTGTAGTTTGACTGCACACATACATGGTCTCTAGCCATATGGGTCCATGCAGTGTAGATTGGCTGCAGTAGGTTCACTGTAGGAGTAGGGTATGCACCTATAAGGAATCTATCGACCTTGATAGAAGAGGAGTGATCCTATGTGATTTGTTAGACTGAGTTCTAAGACCTTGGCCAGGGCAGTAATATAAAGTGGAAAAAGAGTTTTCCACTATCCAACTCAAGTCGAATAAATCTTGACATATGACAGACAATGGGGTTTGACGAGTTGTCCATGACCTCCGTCCTGTAGGGATCCACGATAGTAGGACTGTATCACATGTTAACTGCACCTAGAGGTTCATCATTCCATTCTGCTGGGTAGCCACTACATGCTGCTAGGTGTCACTGGTGGATGGTGGGACTCATAGGGATTATCTTGATGATCGATAAACCCTAACGAGTTGAGTTGGAATCGTTCCAACCCATTGAAAGGAGTTTTCAATGATATTGTGATAGAGATCATAATATATCTCACTACCAGTCAGAATAGAACCTATGGGGTCACACACACTAGAAGTATTGACCGATCCGATGGTTGAAATCGTGATTAGGAATCACAAGTAATCAATTTGATTGATAAGAAGTTGAAGAAGGAACAAAGGGAATTAATTAATTGGACTTAAACACAAATCCTACTTCGGGTAGGATTCCTAGAGTCCTAATTGGATTAGGATTGGGAATCCTAGTTGGAGTAGGACTGGGATTCCTACTTGGAATAGGATTCCTACAATCCTAATGAGATTAGGAATTTTGAGTCAAAATTGGATTCCTACTTGGAGTAGGATTCCTAGAGTCCTAATCGGATTTGGACTTCGGATTCAAATAGAGTCCTAATTGGATTAGGACTAAAATCAAATATGTCCTAATTTGGATTAGGATTTCTTAAGTCACAATTAATTATTAATCTAATAAATCAATAAGACTCCTAATTGGATTAGAATTGAAGAGTTCAATTAAGTCAAAATTGATTTAAGTTCTAATTGGATTAGGACTTACCTAGATTGGATCCTAATTGGTTCACCCTTGGGCTAAGCCTAATTGGATTAGGGCTTGACCACATTTGGGCTTTTCAAACCCTACTTAATGTGGATTAGGGTTTACCATGAGGAAGGGGATATGCCCCTCCCTTTTCCATGTGGAGAAGGGAGAAGAGAGCCCCTCTTAGGAAATAACTCTAGGGCTCCTAGATTGTAGGAGCCCTAGATGGTTATAAAAAGGGGCAAAGGGGGCCGGCGCCCTAGATGAGCTCTCCCTCTCCTCTTCCATCACGTGGCCACCCCTCTCCCTTCCTTGGTTCAGCCACCATCAGCAAGGGGAAAAAAAGAAGAGGCGTGCACCTCTCCTTGGCCTCCTTCCTTGGTTCCAACGCAGGGAAGAAAAGAAGGCTGCGTGGGGATTCTTCTTCTTCCTCTTCTTCATCCTTCTTCTTCCTCCTCTCAAGCACAATCAAGGGTTGATTGAAAGAGAGGAAATCAGCCATCAAAAGAAGTCTTTGCAAGGGAGCTAGCACCCCGGGAAGACAAGAGAGCTTTGATCGGATCACTGCTTCATGTGGATACCCGTAGAGGCCGGGCACTTGAACGGCTTCAAGCGAACCTTCATCCTAGACCACGAACTTCAGTTTGCGGTGATCATCTACCCACACAAGGTGAAGATCTGATCTTCCTAAAGGTTTAAAAAGTTTTAATTCTTATCTAACTACGAACGGTTCATAAAACAACGTTCATGCGATGAACGTCGATCCCGCTTATGCCGATTCCGCTGCCATCTGAATTTTTTTGAAATATCAGCGGCATGGGCGGGTTCCCAACAGTGGTATCAGAGCCTAGGCTTCATAGATTAAGGTAGGAATTAATTATCTAAAGGCTTATTAGATCTGAAAATTGAATGATCATGCATGCTGAAAAATTCTGCATGCAGATTTTTCAGGGGTGCTGATTTTTTGCATGCTGATTTTTATGTGATAAAAAGATGATTCTAATTGCATTGTTAATGGGATTACAAAGTTTAGAATCATGATTAGCATGATCAGCGACCTATGTCATGATATAATCGGTTAGTTTTCAGATCTGAAAATTATAATTGTTGCATACGGTGATGATCATAGGATTCAAACCCTTTTGGTATCAAATGTAATGACCTGCGATGTGATCTGCGATGTCATGTAATTTTTCAGATGCTTGCATGCATCTTATTTGATGTTTTGAGAGGCCTGCATGCCTCCTAAAAGGAGATGTAAATTATTTTTATTTTTATTTTACATCTGGTTGTATTTCTGTGATGTGATGTACATCAACGATCAAGTTGAAGCAAAGGCATGAGATGAAAGGTGATCTAAGCGGTTGATGGCGATGGGATCAAGAGTTGATCAAGGATCGAATCAAGGAGGCTTGGAACCAATTCAAGAGTTGAAGACCACTTGATCGATTGATGTGCATGTGCTTGTAATACGACCTAATTAGAATTCATGATCATCACCTATTTAAAGTTTAACTTTATTTGATGCTGCGATTATAACTGCCTGTGATGTACCGTTTGCATGTGATGTGAATGCGAGTCGGGTAGATAGGTTTACATGTGATGTAGCAAACCCAATTGAGACCTAAATCAAAACCTCCTCAATCAAGTCGAGAGTGAACCGACATGAGCAAGTCATATTAGATTAATTGATCTAATTGGTGTCTAGGAAAGCATGAAAGGTGGTTACTTAATTAGGACCTTACTCTCTGAGTAAGAGGAGCCTCCCACCTGCTTACCTGGCCAATTATTCAATTACCTCTTATGAAGGGCTCAAGTTGCAAACACTAAGACCTGATTAACCAATATTAAGTCAATAGGTCTTCCACTATAGTAGAGCTGCTAAGGCCTTTCTGATGTTGATTTTGTTGGGAACCCGCCCATGCCGCTGATATTTCAAAAATTTTTCAGATGGCAGCGGAATCGGCATGCGCGGGTTCGACGTTCATCGCATGAACGCTTGTTTCGAGACCTTTCGTAATTAGGTAAGAATTAAAACTTTTAAAACTATTAGGAAGATCAAATCTTCACCTTGCGCGGGTAGATGATCACCGCAAATCTGAATTCGTGGTTTTGGAAGAGGGTTCGCTTGAAGCCGTTCAAACGTCCGGCCTCTACGGGTATCCACACGAAGCAGGATCCGATCCAAGCTCTCTATCTCACCGGGGTGCTAGCTCCCTTGCAAAGATAGTTTTGATGGCTGATGTCCTTCCTCTCAATCAACTCTTGATTGTGCTTAGAAGGAGGAAGAAGAAGGATGAAGAATAGGAAGAAGATGATCCTCTACGCAGCCTTCTCTTGTTCCTTGCGTTGGATGAAGGAAGGGAAGGGAAGGAGGCCGCCAACACTTGGAGATCTTTTCCCTTGCTTGCGGCTGCAACTAAAGAGGAGGAGAGGGGGCTTCCACGGCTTGAAGAGGAGGAGAAGACACACCTAGGGCGCCGGCCCTAGTGCCTCTCTTATAGCCATCAAGGGCTCCTCCAAAGTAGGAGCCCTAGATGATTTTCCAAAGAGGGAAGGGGGGCGCCGGCCCCTCTCTTCATGCCGCACACAAGGAGAGGAGGAGGGGCGTGATCCCTCCTTCTTGTGTTGCCCTAATCCTCTTCCAAAGAGGATTGGGTGCCTCTCTTATGGTTAAGTCCTAATCTAATTAGGATTGACCATATTGGGTTCAATCTACGCTAGTCCTAATCCAATTAGGACTTGAATGAACTATGACTCAATTGAACTCTTCAATCCTAATCCAATTAGGAGTCATGTTGATTCATTAGATTATTAATTAATTTAGACTTAAGGAATCCTAATCCAATTAGGATTTGTTTAATTTTAGTCCTAATCCAATTAGGACTCTATTTGAATCCAAAGTCCTAATCCAATTAGGATTTCTAGGAATCCTACTCCAAGTAGGAATCCAATTTTGATTCAAAACTCCTAATCTCATTAGGATTGAGGAATCCTATTCCAAATAGGAATCCCAGTCCTACTCCAACTAGGATTCCCAGTCCTAATCCAATTAGGACTCTAGGAATCCTACCCGAAGTAGGACTCTTGTTTCAAGTCCAATTAATTAATTCCCTTTGTTCCTTTTTCAACTTTTTATCAATCAAATTGATTTCTTGTGATTCCTAATCACGATTTCAACCATCGGATCGGTCAATACTTCTAGTGTGTGTGACCCCATAGGTTCTATTCTGACTGGTAGTGAGATATATTGTGATCTCTATCACTATATCATTGAAAACTCCTTTCAATGGGTTGGAACGATTCCAACTCAACTCATTAGGGTTTATCGATCATCAAGATAATCCCTATGAGTCCCACCATCCACCAGTGACACCTAGCAGCATGTAGTAGCTACCCAGCAGAATGGAATGATGAACCTCTAGGTGCAGTTAACATGTGATACAGTCCTACTATCGTGGATCCCTACAGGACGGAGGTCATGGACAACTCGTCAAACCCCATCGTCTGTCATATGTCAAGATTTATTCGACTCGAGTTCGATAGTGAGAAACTCTTTCTCCACTGTGCATACTGCCCCGGCCGAGGTCTTACGAACTCAGTCTTATAAATCACATAGGATCTCTCCTTATCTATCAAGGTCGATAGATTCCATATAGGTGCATACCCTACTCCTACAGTGAACTTACTGCAGCCAATCTACACTGCATGGACCCATATGGCTAGGGACCATGTATGTGTGCAGTCAAACTACAATAACCCCACTGTGAGCAGCCGAAGCACCGCAGGTCAAAGGACCAGTCACACTACTGCAACATCAAGCAAGTCACTGACGAGTGGATAGACATCCAAGTGACTTCTTGTATTGGTCACGCTCAGTACCCTTGTTCTCTAACAAGCACCTGCACTATCACTTCAGTGTCCCTACACTGTGGACTCAAGTCTCGTCCATCCAGAAGGAAAGTGATCTGTGCACTGATCGGATCGATCACCGTCCTCGTGATGATCCATTGATCAGGAGCATTTAGAAATTAATCACCAATGATACATGGCTCAAATTCTCAACTCTTGAGAATATGTATCATCATCTTATTAATTTCTTGGACGATTCATAGACACATAAACAATATGAATGAAAAGATGCCTTTTATTTATTCAATAATAAATAGTCAAGTACAAAATTATGTCCCTAGAATCAACAATGCGTCAGCCAAATTGGCTTCTAGGGCATACATCTAACAATCTCCCACTTGCACTAAAGCCAATTGGTCATATATCTTAGGCCCATCTTCTCAAGGTGGGCTTCAGTCTTTTGCTGACTCAGCTGCTTAGTGAACGGGTCTGCCACGTTATCCGCGGAGTCTACTCTCTGCACCTCTACATCATAGTCGCGTATGAAATGGAAGTGCCGCTCTATGTGCTTGGACTTCTGATGAGACCATGGCTCCATAGCTAGTGCTATGGTGCCAATGTTATCGCAGTAAAGTGTTATGGCATCTAATGACATTACACCTAACTCTGCAATTAACTTTTAATCAGAAGGTTTCCACTGCACCCTTAGATACGGCTTAACATTCAGCTTCTAAGGTAGAATCTATAATGATCGGTTGTTTGGAACTCTTCCAATTTACTGAACCACAATTGCACATATTCTGATGTAGACTTTCTATCATCAATATGTGTGCATCCTTCTACCTTCAACTCTGATCTTCTCCCAAAGACCAAGAACATGTCCTTAGTTCTTCTCAAGTACTTAAGACTGTTCTTCACAGCTATCCAGTGCTTCTTGCCTGGATCCGACTGATATCTGCTTGTGACACTCACAGTAAGAGCTATATCAGGTCGTGTACACAGCATGGCATACATGAGGCTTCCTATTGCCGATGCATAGGGAATCTTGCTCATGCGTTGAATCTCTTCAGATGTGTTGGGGCACATCTTCTAAGAGAGATGAATTCCATGCCTTAGGGGTAAGAGACCCCTCTTGGAGTTTTCCATGCTGAACCTCTTCAGCACCTCCTCTATGTACATCTTCTGTGAAAGGCCAAGCATCCTTTTAGATCTATCTCTATAGACCTTTATTCCCAAAATATAGGATGCTTCCCCAAGGTCTTTCATAGAGAATTCTTTTGACAACCAGACCTTGACCGAGGTTAACATGGGAATATCATTCCCAATCAGGAGAATGTCATCTACGTACAGTACGAGAAAAATGACAGCACTCCCACTAACCTTTTTATAAACACATGGTTCCTCTTCGTTTTTGATGAAATCAAACGTTTTGATTGCATCATCGAAACGAGTGTTCCAACTCCGAGAGGCTTGCTTTAGTCCATAGATGGACCTTTGCAGCTTGCAGACCTTGTGATCTCCATCACTGGAAGTGAAACCCAAAGGCTGTTCCATATAGATATCTTCATCAAGATATCCATTCAGGAAAGCAGTTTTCACATCCATCTGCCAGATTTCATAGTCATGAAATGCTGCAATGGCAAGCAATGTCCGGATGGATTTTAGCATGGCTACAGGTGAAAAGGTCTCCTGATAGTCAATACCTTCGCGCTGACTATACCCTTTCGCCACAAGCCTTGCCTTATAGGTCTCTACCTCTCCATCCGAACCTATTTTCCTTTTGTAGATCCAATTTGCATCCAATAGGTATAATACCTTCTGGTGGATCTACTAAGGTCCAGACTTGGTTGGAATGCATGGAGTGTATCTCTGACTTTATAGCTTTCAGCCATTTCTCGGAATCGATATAGATATCGCCTCGTTGTAGGTTTTGGGATCCTGTATGTGATCCCTATCTCCCACTAGGAACATTTCCTCGGTATCCTCTTCTAGTATACCTAAGTATCTATCGGGAGGATGGGAGACCCTACTAGATCTACGAGGTGGTTGAGGGACATCGTGTACTGGCTCTGTATGAATGGGTTCTATAGGATCCATGACTCGTTGCTTTTCAGAGACTTTCTCTTCAAGCTCAATTTTCCTCCCACTGCCTCTATCAAGGATAAACTGATTTTCCAAGAAGATGGCATGACGGCTCACAAACACATTGTGATCCTCTGAGACGTAAAAATTGTATCCTAATGACTCTTTAGGATATCCTATAAAACGAGCACTTATGGTCCTAGCCTCTAACTTGTCCGCCTGTAGTCGCTTGACGTGGGCCGGACACCCCCAAATCTTGAGATGACCCAGACTTGGTTTCTTACCATGCCATATCTCATACGGTGTGGTAGGAACGGATTTAGAGGGAACTCTATTCAATAAATAAATCGCTGTGAGTAAGGCATCTCCCCAAAGGAACATAGGTAAATCAGTGAAGCTCATCATGGACCTGACCATATCCAATAGGGTCCGATTTCTCCTCTCTGACACCCCGTTGAGTTGAGGTGTACCCGGAGGTGTCCATTGTGAGACTATGCCGTTTTCTTTGAGATAGTCTCGGAATTCCCCACTAAGGTATTCTCCTCCCCGATCTGATCGAAGAGCCTTAAGAGGTTTTCCAGTTTGTTTTTCTACTTCATTCTTGAACTCTTTGAACTTTTCAAAGGATTCAGACTTGTGTCTCATAAGATACACATACCCATACCGTGAATAATCATCGGTAAAGGTAATGAAGTAAGAATAACGTCCCCTGGCTAGCACATCGAATGGGCCACATACATCTGTATGTACTAGGGTAAGTATTTCAGTGGTCCTCTCCCCATGTCCTACAAAGGGTAGTCTAGCCATCTTTCCTTGAAGACAGGACTCGCAAACTGGATATGACTCGGAAGTCAATGAACCTAAAAGCCCATCTTTATCCATTTTGTTCATTCTATCTTCTCCAATATGGCCAAGTCTGAGGTGCCACAAATATTTTTGGTTTATCTCATCTCTGGATCTTTTGGATCCTTTGGCACTCACATCTTGCTCGGTAACATTCACAGATACATCCATATGTAAATGGTAGAGACTGTCAATCATAAAACCACGTGCGACTATTTTATTTCTCAAATAAATAGAACAGCAGTCTTTGTCAAATGTAAAAACATGACCTTCCTGTGCTAGACATGAAACAGAAATCAAATTTCTGCTAGCAACAGGTACATAATAGCAGTCTCTAAGTATTAAACTAAATCCAGACGGTAGTCGCAGATGGTAGGTGCCCACAGCCACAGCAGCAACTTTTGCCCCGTTGCCAACCCGAAGGGTTACTGCACCTTCCGCCAGCCTTCTACTTTCCTTTAGACCCTGCATGGTAGTGCACAAATGAGCACTAGAACCAGAATCTATAACCCAACTAGAAGTAGAAGAAACCGTTAGATTAGTTTCAATAATGAGCAAGTCTATACCTTCTGAAGGTGTGTCACCTTTCTTGTTCTTTAGGCTCTCGAGGTATGAAGGACAGTTTCTCTTCCAGTGGCCTTCGACATTGCAGTGGAAACATTTTCCTTTGTCGTTAGCCTTTTTCTTTTGAACTTCCTTCTTTGGCTTCTTGTCTTTCTTCTGCTTCTTTGCAGGCTTCTTTTTCTTCCAAGTAGACTTTCTCTTGGAACCAGAAGTCAACTCAGCAGCGAGGACATTGCCCCTTGAACCTTTCAAGGCTCCCTCAGCAGTTACCAACATGTTGATTAGTTCAGTCTTAGTGCATTCAATCTTATTCATGTGGTAGTTTACTATAAACTGACCAAATGAATCAGGAAGTGACTGTAGGATCAAATCCACTTGCAATTCCTTGTGCATGTCCATACCGAGCTTCTCAAGCTCCTCTAGGTCCTTGATCATGGTCAGACCGTGATCATGGACAGACTGCCCTTCGCGCATCTTCGCTTTGAAAAGCCTCTTGGACACTTCAAAACGAGCTGTGCGACTCTGCTCACCATACAACTCTTGTAGGTGTGCCAGTATGTCCCTAGCAGTCTTTATATTTTCATGCTGGCATTGGAGTTCATTAGACATAGATGCCATCATATAGCATTTTACTCTAATGTCATCGTCCAACCACTTTTTATGCATCTCACGCTGAACATCAGTGGGACGTGCTGGTAATGTGGGGATATCTGAATCGAGTATATAGCCTATCTTCTCACAGTCCAAAACTATTTTGAGATTTCTAAGCCAGTCCTTGTAATTGGTTCCGGTCAGTCGGTTGGTCTCAAGAATACGGGTCAAAGGGTTTGAAGCCGACATTGTATCTGCAGAGAGTAAAGATTCTAGTTAGACTCTTGTACTTGATCCTAATCTGTCCTAAGGTCTTTTAGAACAAATATGACTCCCACTATTTTCTCGAATCCCTCACACTCCCCTGGTAGGAAAACGGAAATCCCACACGACTAGGGTTTCTAGTGGGTACTGCGGTCCCACCAATTCACATGCCACCTCACCTAACAGTTATTGGTGACACATAGATGGATGAGTGTACAACTCTTGTACAATGCTTCTCAAGCATGTTGCAGTGCAACTTGGTCTCTAAGCCATGAAGACCTCACCTAACAGTTATTGGTCCCATTTCTTAGTTAAGTCAGACCCACCGTATAACCGTAGGAATAAAGTCGTCATTGGGTCCTCACCTAACAGTTATTGGTGCCCAACCCCACCTTTACCCTACAACATCTCATGTCTATAGAGAGGTCCAGCCCCCCAATGCAACTTGACCACTGTATCCAGCCGAGACAAGTCAACATCAGAAAGGCCTTAGCAGCTCTACTACAGTGGAAGACCTATTGACTTAATATTGGTTAATCAGGTCTTAGTGTTTGCAACTTGAGCCTTTCGTAAGAGGTAATCGAACAATTGGCCAGGTAAGCAGGTGGGAGGCTCCCCTTACTCAGAGAGTAAGGTCCTAATTAAGTAACCACCTTTCATGCTTTCCTAGACACCAATTAGATCAATTAATCTAATATGACTTGCTCATGTCGGTTCACTCTCGACTTGATTGAGGAGGTTTTGATTTAGGTCTCAATTGGGTTTGCTACATCACATGTAGACCTATCTACCCGACTCTCATTCACATCACATGCAAATGGCGCATTGCAGGCAGTTATAATCGCGGCAATAATTAAAGCTAAACTTTAACTAGGTGATGATCATGGATTCTAATTAGGTCGTATTACAAGCACATGCACATCAATCGATCAAGTGGTCTTCAACTCTTGAATTGGTTCCAAGCTTCCTTGATTCGATCCTTGATCAACTCTTGATCCCATCGCCATCAACCGCTTAGATCACCTTTCATCTCATGCCTTTGCTTCAACTTGATCGTTGATGTACATCACATCACAGAAATACAACCTGATGTAAAATAAAAATAAAAATAAATTACATCTCCTTTTAGGAGGCACGCAGGCCTCTCAAAACATCAAATAAGATGCATGCAAGCATCTGTAAAATTTACATGACATCGCAGATCACATCGCAGGTCATTACATTTGATACCAAAAGGGTTTGAATCCTATGATCATCACCGTATGCTACAATTATAATTTCAGATCTGAAAACTAACTGATTATATCATGACATAGGTCGCTGATCATGCTAATCATGATTCTAAACTTTGTAATCCCATTAACAATGCAATTAGAATCATCTTTTTATCACATAAAAATCAGCATGTAAAAATCAGCACCCCTGAAAAATCTGCATGCAGAATTTTTCAGCATGCATGATCAATCAATTTTCAGATCTAATAAGCCTTTAGATATTTAATTCTTACCTTAATCTACGAAGCCTAGGCTCTGATACCACTGTTGGGAACCCGCCCATGCCGCTGATATTTCAAAAATTTTTCAGATGGCAGCGGAATCGGCATGCGCGGGTTCGACGTTCATCGCATGAACGCTTGTTTCGAGACCTTTCGTAATTAGGTAAGAATTAAAACTTTTAAAACTATTAGGAAGATCAAATCTTCACCTTGCGCGGGTAGATGATCACCGCAAATCTGAATTCGTGGTTTTGGAAGAGGGTTCGCTTGAAGCCGTTCAAACGTCCGGCCTCTACGGGTATCCACACGAAGCAGGATCCGATCCAAGCTCTCTATCTCACCGGGGTGCTAGCTCCCTTGCAAAGATAGTTTTGATGGCTGATGTCCTTCCTCTCAATCAACTCTTGATTGTGCTTAGAAGGAGGAAGAAGAAGGATGAAGAATAGGAAGAAGATGATCCTCTACGCAGCCTTCTCTTGTTCCTTGCGTTGGATGAAGGAAGGGAAGGGAAGGAGGCCGCCAACACTTGGAGATCTTTTCCCTTGCTTGCGGCTGCAACTAAAGAGGAGGAGAGGGGGCTTCCACGGCTTGAAGAGGAGGAGAAGACACACCTAGGGCGCCGGCCCTAGTGCCTCTCTTATAGCCATCAAGGGCTCCTCCAAAGTAGGAGCCCTAGATGATTTTCCAAAGAGGGAAGGGGGGCGCCGGCCCCTCTCTTCATGCCGCACACAAGGAGAGGAGGAGGGGCGTGATCCCTCCTTCTTGTGTTGCCCTAATCCTCTTCCAAAGAGGATTGGGTGCCTCTCTTATGGTTAAGTCCTAATCTAATTAGGATTGACCATATTGGGTTCAATCTACGCTAGTCCTAATCCAATTAGGACTTGAATGAACCATGACTCAATTGAACTCTTCAATCCTAATCCAATTAGGAGTCATGTTGATTCATTAGATTATTAATTAATTTAGACTTAAGGAATCCTAATCCAATTAGGATTTGTTTAATTTTAGTCCTAATCCAATTAGGACTCTATTTGAATCCAAAGTCCTAATCCAATTAGGATTTCTAGGAATCCTACTCCAAGTAGGAATCCAATTTTGATTCAAAACTCCTAATCTCATTAGGATTGAGGAATCCTATTCCAAATAGGAATCCCAGTCCTACTCCAACTAGGATTCCCAGTCCTAATCCAATTAGGACTCTAGGAATCCTACCCGAAGTAGGACTCTTGTTTCAAGTCCAATTAATTAATTCCCTTTGTTTCTTTTTCAACTTTTTATCAATCAAATTGATTTCTTGTGATTCCTAATCACGATTTCAACCATCGGATCGGTCAATACTTCTAGTGTGTGTGACCCCATAGGTTCTATTCTGACTGGTAGTGAGATATATTGTGATCTCTATCACTATATCATTGAAAACTCCTTTCAATGGGTTGGAACGATTCCAACTCAACTCATTAGGGTTTATCGATCATCAAGATAATCCCTATGAGTCCCACCATCCACCAGTGACACCTAGCAGCATGTAGTAGCTACCCAGCAGAATGGAATGATGAACCTCTAGGTGCAGTTAACATGTGATACAGTCCTACTATCGTGGATCCCTACAGGACGGAGGTCATGGACAACTCGTCAAACCCCATCGTCTGTCATATGTCAAGATTTATTCGACTCGAGTTCGATAGTGAGAAACTCTTTCTCCACTGTGCATACTGCCCCGGCCGAGGTCTTACGAACTCAGTCTTATAAATCACATAGGATCTCTCCTTATCTATCAAGGTCGATAGATTCCATATAGGTGCATACCCTACTCCTACAGTGAACTTACTGCAGCCAATCTACACTGCATGGACCCATATGGCTAGGGACCATGTATGTGTGCAGTCAAACTACAATAACCCCACTGTGAGCAGCCGAAGCACCGCAGGTCAAAGGACCAGTCACACTACTGCAACATCAAGCAAGTCACTGACGAGTGGATAGACATCCAAGTGACTTCTTGTATTGGTCACGCTCAGTACCCTTGTTCTCTAACAAGCACCTGCACTATCACTTCAGTGTCCCTACACTGTGGACTCAAGTCTCGTCCATCCAGAAGGAAAGTGATCTGTGCACTGATCGGATCGATCACCGTCCTCGTGATGATCCATTGATCAGGAGCATTTAGAAATTAATCACCAATGATACATGGCTCAAATTCTCAACTCTTGAGAATATGTATCATCATCTTATTAATTTCTTGGACGATTCATAGACACATAAACAATATGAATGAAAAGATGCCTTTTATTTATTCAATAATAAATAGTCAAGTACAAAATTATGTCCCTAGAATCAACAATGCGTCAGCCAAATTGGCTTCTAGGGCATACATCTAACAATCTCCCACTTGCACTAAAGCCAATTGGTCATATATCTTAGGCCCATCTTCTCAAGGTGGGCTTCAGTCTTTTGCTGACTCAGCTGCTTAGTGAACGGGTCTGCCACGTTATCCGCGGAGTCTACTCTCTGCACCTCTACATCATAGTCGCGTATGAAATGGAAGTGCCGCTCTATGTGCTTGGACTTCTGATGAGACCATGGCTCCATAGCTAGTGCTATGGTGCCAATGTTATCGCAGTAAAGTGTTATGGCATCTAATGACATTACACCTAACTCTGCAATTAACTTTTAATCAGAAGGTTTCCACTGCACCCTTAGATACGGCTTAACATTCAGCTTCTAAGGTAGAATCTATAATGATCGGTTGTTTGGAACTCTTCCAATTTACTGAACCACAATTGCACATATTCTGATGTAGACTTTCTATCATCAATATGTGTGCATCCTTCTACCTTCAACTCTGATCTTCTCCCAAAGACCAAGAACATGTCCTTAGTTCTTCTCAAGTACTTAAGACTGTTCTTCACAGCTATCCAGTGCTTCTTGCCTGGATCCGACTGATATCTGCTTGTGACACTCACAGTAAGAGCTATATCAGGTCGTGTACACAGCATGGCATACATGAGGCTTCCTATTGCCGATGCATAGGGAATCTTGCTCATGCGTTGAATCTCTTCAGATGTGTTGGGGCACATCTTCTAAGAGAGATGAATTCCATGCCTTAGGGGTAAGAGACCCCTCTTGGAGTTTTCCATGCTGAACCTCTTCAGCACCTCCTCTATGTACATCTTCTGTGAAAGGCCAAGCATCCTTTTAGATCTATCTCTATAGACCTTTATTCCCAAAATATAGGATGCTTCCCCAAGGTCTTTCATGGAGAATTCTTTTGACAACCAGACCTTGACCGAGGTTAACATGGGAATATCATTCCCAATCAGGAGAATGTCATCTACGTACAGTACGAGAAAAATGACAGCACTCCCACTAACCTTTTTATAAACACATGGTTCCTCTTCGTTTTTGATGAAATCAAACGTTTTGATTGCATCATCGAAACGAGTGTTCCAACTCCGAGAGGCTTGCTTTAGTCCATAGATGGACCTTTGCAGCTTGCAGACCTTGTGATCTCCATCACTGGAAGTGAAACCCAAAGGCTGTTCCATATAGATATCTTCATCAAGATATCCATTCAGGAAAGCAGTTTTCACATCCATCTGCCAGATTTCATAGTCATGAAATGCTGCAATGGCAAGCAATGTCCGGATGGATTTTAGCATGGCTACAGGTGAAAAGGTCTCCTGATAGTCAATACCTTCGCGCTGACTATACCCTTTCGCCACAAGCCTTGCCTTATAGGTCTCTACCTCTCCATCCGAACCTATTTTCCTTTTGTAGATCCAATTTGCATCCAATAGGTACAATACCTTCTGGTGGATCTACTAAGGTCCAGACTTGGTTGGAATGCATGGAGTCTATCTCTGACTTCATAGCTTTCAGCCATTTCTCGGAATCGATATCAGATATCGCCTCGTTGTAGGTTTTGGGATCCTGTATGTGATCCCTATCTCCCACTAGGAACATTTCCTCGGTATCCTCTTCTAGTATACCTAAGTATCTATCGGGAGGATGGGAGACCCTACTAGATCTACGAGGTGGTTGAGGGACATCGTGTACTGGCTCTGTATGAATGGGTTCTATAGGATCCATGACTCGTTGCTTTTCAGAGACTTTCTCTTCAAGCTCAATTTTCGTCCCACTGCCTCTATCAAGGATAAACTGATTTTCCAAGAAGATGGCATGACGGCTCACAAACACATTGTGATCCTCTGAGACGTAAAAATTGTATCCTAATGACTCTTTAGGATATCCTATAAAACGAGCACTTATGGTCCTAGCCTCGGTGGGACCGCAGTACCCACTAGAAACCCTAGTCGTGTGATGCATAAAAAGTGGTTGGATGATGACATTAGAGTAAAATGCTATATGATGGCATCCATGTCTAATGAACTCCAATGCCAGCATGAAAATATGAAGACTGCTAAGGACATACTGGCACACCTGCAAGAGTTGTATGGTGAGCAGAGTCGCACAGCTCATTTTGAAGTGTCCAAGAGGCTTTTCAAAGCGAAGATGCGCGAGGGGCAGTCTGTCCATGATCACGGTCTGACCATGATCAAGGACCTAGAGGAGCTTGAGAAGCTCGGTATGGACATGCACAAGGAATTACAAGTGGATTTGATCCTACAGTCACTTCCTGATTCATTTGGTCAGTTTATAGTAAACTACCACATGAATAAGATTGAATGCACTAAGACTGAACTAATCAACATGTTGGTAACTGCTGAGGGAGCCTTGAAAGGTTCAAGGGGCAATGTCCTTGCTGCTGAGTTGACTTCTGGTTCCAAGAGAAAGTCTACTTGGAAGAAAAAGAAGCCTGCTAAGAAGCAGAAGAAAGACAAGAAGCCAAAGAAGGAAGTTCAAAAAAAAAAGGCTAACGACAAAGGAAAATGTTTCCACTGCAATGTCGAAGGCCACTGGAAGAGAAACTGTCCTTCATACCTCGAGAGCCTGAAGAACAAGAAAGGTGACACACCTTCAGAAGGTATAGACTTGCTCATAATTGAAACTAATCTAACGGTTTCTTCTACTTCTAGTTGGGTTATAGATTCTGGTTCTAGTGCTCATCTGTGCACTACCATGCAGGGTCTAAAGGAAAGTAGAAGGCTGGCGGAAGGTGCGGCAACCCTTCGGGTTGGCAACGGGGCAAAAGTTGCTGCTGTGGCTGTGGGCACCTACCATCTGCGACTACCGTCTGGATTTAGTTTAATACTTAGAGACTGCTATTATGTACCTGGTCTCACAATGGACACCTCCGGGTACACCTCAACTCAACGGAATGTCAGAGAGGAGGAATCGGACCCTATTGGATATGGTCAGGTCCATGATGAGCTTCACTGATTTACCTATGTTCCTTTGGGGAGATGCCTTACTCACAGCGATTTATTTATTGAATAGAGTTTCCTCTAAATCTGTTCCTACCACACCGTATGAGATATGGCATGGTAAGAAACCAAGTCTGGGTCATCTCAAGATTTGGGGATGTCCGGCCCACGTCAAGAGACTACAGGCGGACAAGTTAGAGGCTAGGACCATAAGTGCTCGTTTTATAGGATATCCTAAAGAGTCATTAGGATACAATTTTTACGTCTCAGAGGATCACAATGTGTTTGTGAGCCGTCATGCCATCTTCTTGGAAAATCAGTTTATCCTTGATAGAGGCAGTGGGAGGAAAATTGAGCTTGAAGAGAAAGTCTCTGAAAAGCAACGAGTCATGGATCCAATAGAACCCATTCATAAAGAGCCAGTACACGATGTCCCTCAACCACCTCGTAGATCTAGTAGGGTCTCCCATCGTCCCGATAGATACTTAGGTATACTAGAAGAGGATACCGAGGAAATGTTCCTAGTGGGAGATAGGGATCACATACAGGATCCCAAAACCTACAACGAGGCGATATCAGATATCGATTTCGAGAAATGGCTGGAAGCTATGAAATCAGAGTTAGACTCCATGCATTCCAACCAAGTCTGGACCTTAGTAGATCCACCAGAAGGTATTGTACCTGTTGGATGCAAATGGATCTACAAAAGGAAGATAGGTTCGGATGGAGAGGTAGAGACCTATAAGGCAAGGCTTGTGGCGAAAGGGTATAGTCAGCGCGAAGGCATTGACTATCAGGAGACCTTTTCACCTGTAGCCATGCTAAAATCCATCCGAACATTGCTTGCCATTGCAGCATTTCATGATTATGAAATCTGGCAGATGGATGTGAAAACTGCTTTCCTGAATGGATATCTTGATGAAGATATCTATATGGAACAGCCATTGGGTTTCACTTCCAGTGATGGAGATCACAAGGTCTGCAAGCTGCAAAGGTCCATCTATGGACTAAAGCAAGCATCTCGGAGTTGGAACACTCATTTCGATGACGCAATCAAAACGTTTGATTTCATCAAAAACGAAGAGGAACCGTGTGTTTACAAAAAGGTTAGTGGGAGTGCTGTCGTTTTTCTCGTACTGTACGTAGATGACATTCTCCTGATAGGGAATGATATTCCCATGCTAACCTCGGTCAAGGTCTGGTTGTCAAAAGAATTCTCCATAAAAGACCTTGGGGAAGCATCCTATATTTTGGGAATAAAGGTCTATAGAGATAGATCTAAAAGGATGCTTGGCCTTTCACAGAAGATGTACATAGAGGAGGTGCTGAAAAGGTTCAGCATGGAAAACTCCAAGAGGGGTCTCTTACTCCTTAGGCATGGAATTCATCTCTCCAAGAAGATGTGCCCCAACACATCTGAAGAGATTCAACGCATGAGCAAGATTACCTATGCATCGGCAATAGGAAGCCTCATGTATGCCATGCTGTGTACACGACCTGATATAGCTCTTGCTGTGAGTGTCACAAGCAGATATCAGTCGAATCCAGGTGAAGAACACTGGACAGCTGTGAAGAATATTCTTAAGTACTTGAGAAGAACTAAAGATTTATTCTTGGTTTTTGGAGGATCATCAGAGTTAAAGGTAGAAGGGTACACAGATTCAGACTTCATGACTGATGTCGATGATAGGAAGTCAACATCTGGATATGTGTTCTTGTGCAATGGTGGAACGGTAAATTGGAAGAGTTCTAAACAACCGATCATTGCTGATTCTACTATGGAAGCTGAATACATCGCCGCCTCTGAAGCTGCTAAGGAAGGCTTCTGGTTCAAAAAATTCATTGCAGAGTTGGACGTGATGACATCAGATGCCATAACACTCTACTGCGATAATAATGGCGCCATAGCCCTTGCTAAGGAGCCAAGGTCTCATCAGAAGTCTAAGTATATAGAGCGGCGCTTTCACCTCATACGCGACTATGTGGAGAAGAAATATGTAGAGGTGCAGAGAGTAGACTCTGCGGATAACGTGGCAGACCCGTTCACTAAGCAGCTGAGTCAGCAAAAGACTGAAGCCCACCTTGAGAAGATGGGCCTAAGATATATGACCAATTGGCTTTAGTGCAAGTGGGAGATTGTTAGATGTATGCCCTAGAAGCCAATTTGGCTGATACATTTTTGATTCTAGGGACATAATTTTGTACTTGACTATTTATTATTGAATAAATAAAAGGCATCTTTTCATTCATATTGTTTATGTGTCTATGAATCGTCCAAGAAATTAATAAGATGATGATACATATTCTCAAGAGTTGAGAATTTGAGCCATGTATCATTGGTGATTAATTTCTAAATGCTCCTGATCAATGGATCATCACGAGGACGGTGATCGATCCGATCAGTGCACAGATCACTTTCCTTCTAGATGGACGAGACTTGAGTCCACAGTGTAGGGACACTGAAGTGATAGTGCAGGTGCTTGTTAGAGAACAAGGGTACTGAGCGTGACCAAGACAAGAAGTCACTTGGATGTCTATCCACTCGTCAGTGACTTGCTTGATGTTGCAGTAGTGTGACTGGTCCTTTGACCTGCGGTGCTTCGGCTACTCACAGTGAGGTTATTGTAGTTTGACTGCACACATACATGGTCTCTAGCCATATGGGTCCATGCAGTGTAGATTGGTTGCAGTAGGTTCACTGTAGGAGTAGGGTATGCACCTATAAGGAATCTATCGACCTTGATAGAAGAGGAGTGATCCTATGTGATTTGTTAGACTGAGTTCTAAGACCTTGGCCATGGCAGTAATATAAAGTGGAAAAAGAGTTTTCCACTATCCAACTCAAGTCGAATAAATCTTGACATATGACAGACGATGGGGTTTGACGAGTTGTCCATGACCTCCGTCCTGTAGGGATCCACGATAGTAGGACTGTATCACACGTTAACTGCACCTAGAGGTTCATCATTTCATTCTGCTGGGTAGCCACTACATGCTGTTAGGTGTCACTGGTGGATGGTGGGACTCATAGGGATTATCTTGATGATCGATAAACCCTAATGAGTTGAGTTGGAATCGTTCCAACCCATTGAAAGGAGTTTTCAATGATATAGTGATAGAGATCACAATATATCTCACCAGCAGTCAGAATAGAACCTATGGGGTCACACACACTAGAAGTATTGACCGATCTGATGGTTGAAAAGTGATTATGAATCACGAGTAATCAATTTGATTGATAAGAAGTTGAAGAAGGAACAAAGGGGATTAATTAATTGGACTTGAAACAAGAGTCCTACTTCGGGTAGGATTCCTAGAGTCCTAATTGGATTAGGACTGAGAATCCTAGTTGGAGTAGGACTAGGATTCCTACTTGGAATAGGATTCCTACAATCCTAATAAGATTAGGAATTTTGAATCAAAATCGGATTCCTACTTGGAGTAGGATTCCTAGAAATCCTAATTGGATTAGGACTTCGGATTTAAATAGAGTCCTAATTGGATTAGGACTAAAATTAAAATACATCCTAATTGGATTAGGATTCCTTAAGTCCAAATTAATTATTAATCTAATGAATCAACGTGACTCCTAATTGGATTAGGATTGAAGAGTTCAATTGAGTCATGATTCATTCAAGTCCTAATTGGATTAGGACTAGCATAGATTGAACCCAATTTGGTCAATCCTAATTAGATTAGGACTTAGCCATAAGAGGGACACCTAATCCTCCTTAGAGGAGGATTAGGGCATCACAAGAAGGAGGGATCACGCCCCTCCTCCTCTCCTTGTGTGCGGCATGAAGAAAGGGGCCGGCGCCCCCCTTCTCTCTTTGGAAAGTCATCTAGGGCTCCAACTTTGGAGGAGCCCTTGATGGCTATAAAAGGGACCATGAGGCCGGCGCCCTAGAGGAATTGAAGCCTCTTCTTCTTGTGCCGTGGCCACCCTCTCCCTCTCGTTAGTTGCAGCCGCAAGCAAGGGAAGAAGATCTCCAAGTGTTGGCGGCCTCCTTCCCTTCCCTTCCTTCATCCAACGCAAGGAACAGAAGAAGGCTGCGTAAGGGGTCATCTTCCTCCTCTTCTTCATCCTTCTTCTTCTTCCTCCTCTCAAGCACAATCAAGGGTTGATTGAACGAGAGGAGATCAGCCATCAAAAGAAGTCTTTGCAAGGGAGCTAGCACCCCGAGAAGACAGGAAAGCTTGGATCGATCCTCTGCTTCGTGTGGATACCCGTAGAGGCCGGACGTTTGAACGGCTTCAAACGAACCTTCATCCTAAAACCACGATCATCAATTTGCGGTGATCATCTACCCGCACAAGGTGATGATCTGATCTTCCTAATGGTTCTAAAAGTTTTAATTCTTACCTAATTACGAAAGGTCTCGAAACAACGTTCATGCGATGAATGTCGATCCCGCACATGCCTCTTCCGCTGCCATCTGATTTAATTTTTGAAATATCAGCGGCATGGGCGGGTTCCCAACACTAGAATATCACATATTGAGGAAATATAGGGAGAGGAGCCCCTGTTATGTGATAACCATTTTTAAAAGTTGGGCAATTGCTATTGAGGATAACTTATATATATGCTCATTTTGAAGCTAACTTTGGGACCCACATTTTTGTACTAAATCTTTATTGATTTGGTCAATATATGGGTTAAAATGGGCTGAAAATTTGGCATAAGTTCTATATTTAGCATGATTTTGGAGACATAACTTGATGGATACATATCCATTTAGGATGAAAAATACCTATTTCAAGGTGACTTCGAGAATTTATGCTTTGAGCTTTGGCTAATTTGATCACTACAAGAGATCGAAAATATAACCAAGATCTCTTGGCAAGATTAATTTGTAGGATTGGACAATTCAATAGAAATATAGATTGTTGGGATATGGTAATTTTAATTATATGGTGCTTGTGCAATGTTCAATAAGAAGTGCGAGTGTACTGTAGATAGAGTTGCAATCACTTTATTTTGCTATATATTTATTAGTATATGTGTAACAATCTACACCCAACCCAAAAAGGCTAGACTTAAGATAGGATGGCAGCTGGCCAGATATTTTCGGATACCCAAACTATCCCGAACCCTAATAGGATCTATTTAGCAAAGCCCTATAGGATTTGGAAAGGGTTTGGGATTTAAAATTAAAACTTGCTAAGGTTCGGGCTGTAGCATTTTAAATGGATTCAGATACAGATAAGGCAAATTTTGCTGGTACCCTACCCCTTGCCATTCCTACCTTAAGGTATTATTAAGTACCTAAGATCTATCCGATTCATATCTAATGTAGGACTAAAGACACACCCACAAGTGTCCTCAAAAACTCCCCCAGTTTAAGCCTTGGCATCTGCATCAGGATAAAAGTTTAAATCTATTGCAAATCTAATTATAAGTACCACAAATCTAATTTACAAATTCCACAATTAGCTTGTAGTCACCTAATAGACGCATGCTGCAGTGTTCTCTTATCCACATAGACCATTGGGTAGATCTACTCTGATACTATTTGTAACAATATAGGATCTTACTAAAAAATGCTTGTCAAAAAGGTGTTATTTGGGTTCTTTGATATTGAATAAGTACCCAAGATTTACCTAGTAGATAATAAATATGAGACTAAACACATGCCCACATGAATCTTCACATACTCCCTTGTTTAAACCCTAGTATCTTGCCAAGCTCATGGTCCAAATCTATTCAAATCTAATTACAAGTACCACAAATCTAATCACAAACACTTATGGTCAACCTAAAATGGACCCATGTTGCAGCTGTCTCTTAGTCTATATGGGTGATAGGCCTGATCTGCTATAATATAATTTGTAACAACTCAGTGCCTCATCTAAAAAAGCTAGTCGTAAGATGTTGTTAAATATCCAAGATCTACGTAGTGCATAACCAATAGGAGACCAAACACATGCCTCCATGGATCCTTACAATATGAGTTCTCATTTATTTAATTAATTTTGTATTGGCATTATTATTTTGATATGTTGAGGTGTTGAGATATTTTTTGTTGTTCACAAGTATTTTTGAGGCAAGTTCTCTCTTTATGTACTCTTTAATCTATTAGAATTTTGGAATTGTATTTTTCCTGTAAGACACTTTTTTGTGGAAGTTTTATTACATGTTTTATTGAAGTGGTTGCATTCTTCGTATTAGTGAGTGTATACATAATGTCGTTCACATGGCATGGGATCAATTATGTATAAAAGGGATTATAGAATAAAAACTTCATGAGTTTTTGATAGTGAGTTTTATTGATAGATTTAATTGTGTTATTATTATTGGGACTATTGTTATGGATTTTTGTGTGACATTTTTATAGTAGATTGATGCCTGTCATTAGGCAAATCATGACAACCGATTGAAGCCTATCATGGGGCAAATCATGATCGTGTAATGGAAGATGCTTGTCATAGGGTGAATCATGACATTGGTTGCCTAATATCATGAAGAAAATGGACAACAAACTGAAAGTTAAATAAGTTATTTATCATGATGTATTATTTAAACATGTCCAAACTTGGAAATTGTAAATTATTTTAGCTATTGAGTTAGTGGTAATCTTCATATTGTATGCATAGCCATTATTTGTGTATTATCATACTTCTATACTTGTTATTTTAATAAAACAAAATGTATATTGAATCAGTTTTTTTTTTTAAAGTGGTGAATTTATCTTTAAATTGAAGTGTGTACAATTAAGAATTTATTCGTTGTTAAGCTTATAGCTTTCTTCTTTTCTAGATGAACGAATCAGTAAAACTCAGTTGTCTCGAGGATGCAGTTGGAGTATTATCAATCTTTCTTTCATTTGAGACCTTGTTGGTCAGAACCTTGTATTGTAGTTGTTCGACTGGTATTTTATCATCATGTGGAACTATTATTTAATCCATACCAAATGTTGGTATCGTTATGCTTGTGTTAAATATTTTTTTTTTATTACTTTAAGATTTGGATGCTCATAGTCCTTAAGCTAGGTTATGTGCAGGAAGTTATTTAGATCCTTTCCATATATATCTTTGTCTAGCTGACATTGTATTTAGTTGATTGATAGATTAGGCTTGAGATACTTTACAGGGCTGAGCCTTGCGAGGTGTCTACCCTGTCGGCAGTATCATGTTAGGGCATGATAGATGGTGTTTAATCGTTGGTGGTAGTAAGGATGCCAGTTTTGACATGTTTTTGATTAGATTTTTAAATTTGACTGGTTCAAATTTGAATTTCAAATTGATGGATATTATAGTGCTCTGGGGTCCCCTCAAACCAAGACTCATAGGTACCACTAGATTTGAGATAAATATATATTACTACAGAAGGAGTTTTAGAATAAAAATCATGTTCGACTTGTGGTTACCAATCGACAACATTAGAGTGGCTATTTAAATCCCCACTAATGGCTATGACTATGCCATTAGATGACTATACTTAATTAGAATTAAGCTAAACAAGAAATTTCAATAAGGATATATGTGGACTTTTGGCTAGGTGGTATATCGAGTTAAAAATTAGCCCCGGTTTTAGGTCGGGCTGTAGGCTTGGTTTAAAAGGTCTCAGGATTGAATTCAGGTTTAGATTATGGAGGCCAAACAGAAATCAGGCCTAACCTGAAGCTCGCCACTGAACTCCGCCCCCCACCCATCCTGATCCCACTCCCTTGAAAAATTATTTGTTAGACTAAGTTCACATGGACTAGTCCAACCAGAAGGCAACACGTGGAATAGTAATTACTTTTTCCTCTTTTTTTTTCCTTATATGTGTAATAGCAATATGCACCATGATAAATTTAGCAGCAGTGCAAAGTGTACGCGGCTCAACTAATAAGGTTTCCTAAAATGCTTATCTAGGGTGCTATAACTAGGCCTTGACTGTGCACTAGGATGTTACCAACAATATTAGTACCCTAATAAAGCCATGTTTTACATATGCCATACCTCTTTGAAGTATTGATAAAGTATTTTTATTTTATTAATGGATGTTTTTGGACAATTGACAATAGCATGTGACGCCTATTTCGTATTAGGTATCCAAGATCTATAGGAACAAATAGGAAACATTGTTGTTTGGTGGGTAATTGATGGAGAACAAAGACTCCAGATCTCTATTCCTTAAAACTATGTTTGGATGGTGAAATGGGAATGAAATAAGCTAGTTATTCTATCTTATTCCATGTTTCGTTCACAACCAAACACTCCTACTTGGCCATTAGTTATAGGCCAATTTTGTCCCCCAAAAAAAATCTACCTCAAGGTCCCTAGAACCATGCGGTGAATGAACTCGAGGTTCCAGAGCTTCCTGGCTTATCAAGGTCCCCAGATCGCCTCTAACCATTGCCCGCTCCTGATCTCTATAGCAGATTACATCAGCCATCGACTCCCGTTCTTCTTTAAGAAGATGTGGTTGTCGTACCCCAAATCCTGGAACATTGTCTGAGAGGCTTGGACGATGCCGGTGCGAGGTGATGTCATGTAGAGAGTTTCGTGCAGGCTGGAGCTTACCAAGCGCAGACTCCGCAGGTGAAACTGCAAGTAGTAGAGGATATATTTAGAAGGCCGGAGGAGGTGGAGGTGTCTATTGCTGAGCTTTAGGGGAGGGAGGATAGTATGGGTGGGCTGTCGGAGGCCGACTTGGGGGTACTGCGACACAAACTCGCCATGCACCACTCCTTACTAAGGAAGCAGGAGATGTTCTGGAGACAGAAATCCCAGATCCCATGGATGAAGGAGGGCAACAGGAACACCCGCTTCTTCCACCGGTGGACCATCATTAGGAGGTAGAGGAGTATGATTCGTTCCTTAATGTTTTTCAGCAATTTAGTTATCTAGTTGTTTTGTTGTCTGATTCTAGTTCTGTCTTCTTCATGATCAGCAGCCATCTGTCTCCGCTTAAATTTCTTGATTCAATTCCATTTGTCAATTCATACATCCCAATCCTAATTCGGAGTCAAGAAAAGTAGAATACTAAGTAAAAGGTGGGAAAACAGGATTATTTGTAAAGGTAATTGCTGTAGAATTCTATAGCAAGAGCTGAACTTTTCGTTTTAATTATCGTAGTTGGAAGATGGAGATCAAAAGAACACGCCGCGACAATCTTGAACAGTGGAATACTAAGTAAATGGTGGAAAAAATGGGATTATTTCATGAAGATGCTTGTATGAAATTCTACAGCAACAGTTGAAGTTTTGGCTGCAATCATCGATGTTGTAGGATGGAAATCAAAAGAACGGAGAATAAATTTGGTATTCAACACAGAAATATAGAGAACTGTCTTGTGTTGGAGCTTGATGAATGGTAGAATTGGCACCTGATTCTCACCCACGAGCAAGGGAACAAAATTTTTTGTATAAATGGATGAAGTGGATGAACCTAGGGAAATGCTTGAGAGCATTTTCTATGCTGTGCGTACATGTGGATGTATGCACACCACATAATTCTGGTATATAAAAGTTAAGAGAAACCAATTCACACCCCCCCTCTTGGCTTGTCACCTTGGGCAACAGCAAAAGGGTCACCAATGTAAATTAGACTTGATAAACAATATTAGACAACTGACAACATTTTCTTAATCATAAGGACTTCATAATCCACCAAGTGGTTAAACTAACAAGAAAAATTAGAACCACCAAAGAAAAGAACTAGATCAAAAGAATGAAACAAAATAACATTCATATAGTCCAATTTCATACATCATTGATACATCAAATCATTGAAAACACAACACAAAATGATTGATAAAACTAAAATAAACTCTAGAGTTAATTAGGTCTACACCACGGAGGGGGAGGAAAAAGAGAAAAGTAAAAGGTAATGGATAGATTTAGAAGCCTTGTCCATGTTGTTATCGATATCAATTGTCTAGTAGATAGTGCATCTAGAGCCCGAATAAAGCCTTCTTTCTCTTTTTATAGTAAAAGGGATACGCAATTGTAGAAATGACTATCTTTGTTAGTTAGTAACAATGGTTCTCGATATGACTATCTTACTTTTAAGTGTCCAAATTACTGCTAATGGGAGTTAATTGCAGAAATAACCTTTCTCCAAAACTTTGGCCAAAATGCTTTACATTCTTTTTGATAGTGTTGTTAAGAGTGTTGTATAGGTGCCTAGGCAGTCTATCTATGCACTTGTAAAGCATAGATTACTTACATAGCAGCAGAGTAGACTTATATTAGAAGAAAAATAACTTTTTTTTGATTTGTACTTTTTTTCATTACCTTATTTTCACTATTATACTGAAATAATTTTTTATTTTACATAAATTGAAAGTGAAAATACATAACTTACAAGATGCTTTTACTTTGCTTATTCCTTTCCCTATTTCTTCTTACCTCGGAACCTCCTCCTTCGCATATGTATCACCAACTGGAGGGTCTTATAAAGCTTTCCAATACCTATTCTACTACTAGCAAGCCTTCAATATGCTGCCTAGTTGTTCAATGGCCCACTCTCATGTCATTCCTCTTGTTCTTGCTCTACTCATTAAAAAGATCATTTTCTTCTCTTGTCATGTTATTCCTCTTCTTCCCTTTTTATCCTTTTTTTTTGTTCATTACCCTTACAAAAATAGCTTATTGTATTTCTAGCCTTCAAAAATTACTATTTGCATAGGTATCTCTTAAAACATCATATTTTTGCATGAATGCATATGCGGTTATATTTTTAGTTGACAGTGTTGAGAAGTAATCATTTTAAGAATAAAATAATTTATCATCCCTTACAATAATATTCTTGGGGAATATATAACAAATGCAGGGATGTTAACATAAAAGGATAATTATGCCAAATTGATATTTGGAAGGGTTATTTATTAGAATTGTTAGCCAAACATCTAATAGGAGGGGCATCCATGCAAAACCAGGGTGTTTGAGGGGTGCGTATGTAAATAGTTACTTTCGGGGTGGATATTCAATAAGTTAGATTTGTAAATGTTTATGTGCAAAGAATCCTTATTTATATGCATGGTCGAACATGAATATTAACCATATTGTTTTTAAGAGCTTTTTGCATGGATACCCTTCTAAATATTAGATTTTGCATGAATATCCTTTCAAAATTAATATTTGCATGTATACCCTTGTAAAACTCTGTTATTGTACAAATACCCCTAATATAACAGTTCTTTAACGGTGTTAAAAATATAATATTTATATGAATTAAAAATAAAATTAAAATTTGAAATGACGTTATAATCCTTACACCACTCCAACCCCCCCGGCGCGTCTTCCCCATCCCCTGCGAGCTCCTCGCCTCCGCCGTCCCCCCCGCGAGCTCCCCGCCCCCCGCGCGACACGTCTTCCCCATTCCCCGCGAGCTCCCCCCCACTTCGTCCCCCCCGCGCGGCGCGTCTTCCCCACCCCCCGCGAGCTCCCCTCCCGTCCGCCGTTCTCCCCTCACCCCCCGACGTCCCCCCCGTGAGCTCCCCCCCGCCGTCCCCCCCGTGGGCTTCCCAACCGCCGCTCGGCATCCCCACCCCACCCGCTGTGGGCTTCCCCCCCGCCGCTCGGCATCCCCACCCCACCCGCTGTGGGCTTCCCCCCCGCCCCCCACGTATCAGGATCCTGATCGCGGGCGTTCGCGATGCAGCTCGCTCGCGATCTCCTTCCTATTCCTCCTAGTTCTGTAATCCAACCTATGATAAACAAAAATTCTTCTAACCGCAAAACTTATCTTTTTGTGCGATCTATCTTTCAAATTTTTCATCTCTCTCCTATCTGTTGATTATAAAAAAATATTTCAATATCATGTTACCCTCTCTTCCCTTTCATTGATTTATACTATTTTTCTTTTATTAATCTGAACCAAAAAAAAATCATTACAAGTGTTAGAAGAACAATAATGATTATTGTAGCTGATTTTATTTCATTCCTATTTTTTACTGTGAACCAATATTGAAGCCCTATTTTTTGGTTTCTAGCTACATACCATATATTTTATTTGAGAATAAATCCTATTATATATTTTTGTTATATTCATGATAAAGAAACAGGCCTCTCATCATAGAACCAAATGCATTTCCTAATAAATACAGGATTATAAAGGCTATCACATTAATAAATGTATCTCAATTCTTTTCATCTACTAAGTTTTTTTTTGCATATATACCCTTCTAAATATAGAAAATTATATGAATATCCTTGTAAAGTTACTATTTGCTTGTATACCCTTATAAAATTTTCTACTTGTACGCCTAACCATTAAGGGTATTTTAGTCATTTTAATTTGAAACCGCTAATTTTTTAACGGCGTTAGATGACATGGGTATATATGCAAAAATAAGAATAAAAAAGGGTAGAACAACAAAACAAATATTTTACGAGGGTATACATGCAAATATCAATTTTGGAAGGGTATTCACGCAAAATCCGATATTTAGAAGGGTATCCATGCAAAAAATCCTTGTTTTTAAAACTTTACCTTTTGTTTTGAAAATAGGTTAGTAAAGTTCCCAGTTGACTAGGCTTCGGTTAGATGTCCTGACAACCTTTCTTTTCAAAGAGTTAGGCTAAAAATCTTAAATAGGAATCATGATGTAATCTTTTTTTCTTATGATTAAGACATGATAAGCTATATTTTCATGTAAACACCAAATCATGTACTAAGTATGTTTCCAAATTTTCAAACTATTGGGTAATTGAGCTTTATGGCAAACTCAATGAGAAAATGGTTCCTTTGTATCTCGGTCGTGAGGACTTTACAATTCACCAAGTGATTGCACTAAAAAGAAAATTAAAAGAAATACCAAAGAGGAACTAGATCAAAAGAAAGAAATTAGATAAACCTTCATTAGTCATATTTTATACATCGGTAGCTTAAAAAATCACATAAAATGATTGATTCTTATCACATGCATCTCATGCATATAATTTCAGATCTGATAATTTTAATTTTAATCATGCTACCAACTGAATCTCTGATTATACAAGACATGATTTTTAATTGTTTCAATCTCATTGTAATTTAAAATCAACATGCAACATCATAAGAATAAAAATCAGCATGCTGAAATTTCTGAAATCTGAAATTTCAGCACGCAGAAAATTTCAGCAAGCATGAATATTAAAATTCAGATCTAATAAAATCCTAATCAAGTCTATTAATGTTAATCTTAATCCTAAAAACCCGGCTCTGATACCACTTTCGGTTTACCCTCACACACGTTGCGACGATCGCAGTGGCTACGCTGATGTGGAAAGATGTAAAGCTCTGTCGTGCGCAGTTGATGGGGAATCGGGGTCTGAGGTGGCGGACGAAAAATCGCCATCTCGTAGCACCACCACGACACCGATTCTCGTTCTTATTCCGAACCAGCCCCATGACTGATCCTTCTAATCTAGTCCATCTGATGTCCTTTTCGGGAGCTAGAGGAAATGCATCTCAGATACACCAATTAGTAGGTATGAGAGGATTAATGTCGGACAACGCCAATATCATATTGACTCTCTCTCGTCCAATAAGAGTTTCCGAGAGTGACTTTCTTCAAATTCTCTCCTTTCCAAAAGGTACGGTGTCCGGTTCATTCAACCTATTCTTTGTTGGTGCTTGCTCCGATTCTATAAAACCGAGACTCCGAGACCTACGAATGATTCTTTGACCATATTTTGGCGGTACCACCACATGAAAGAAGAATGGAATGAGGGATCGCTACCACTCAATCTCTTTCTCCCTACCTCCGCTGCTTTACCTTGCTTCCCTTGCTGCCTGATAGAATGGTATTGGACTAGGCAATCAAGCTTTTCCAAACACAATAGTCTCCTCAGTTTGGTGGGAAGAGCCGCTTCTTTTTTGCGGCAGGGGCTTCCATTCACCAGCGCAGACTACATACAAGTGCTCTCCGAACCGTGCTGGATAGTCACCCATCACACGGCTCTCAAACCCAACCTGTGATGGATCCCGGGGGACAAAGTCAATGCTCGATCGAATAGTGGACGGGGACGAGAATCGGGATAGATGCGAGATGCCAGATTTCCAGGTAAATAAGGAACAAGATGAATACAGAAGTTAAACGAGCATCCCACACCCGAAAGGTACCGCCGGCGCGAACACAGTGGTCTCTGACCAGGACCAGGAACCAATTCGAATCCCGCTCTTAAGGTAAGGAGTCTTTTGTTTGTTATAATCATTACGGAAATGAATCGCATGATTTTCTAATAGAAATAGCGAGCGGTCCGCTTTCCTTCTTCGCCTTTGATATAAAGGTACTATTTACTCGATCGCGGAAAGACGCGCGCGGGGTCGTTCATCTCATGAACGTCCAGAGAAACGTAGATTTCAAAAAAATTCTGAGTTCTCTAACTCAGAAGATCATGAAATCTGAAGGAAAGGATTAAAATTAATTACTTGATTAATTTTCAGATCTACAATTAAAATTATAAAGATCAAATCTTTACCTTTGAGCGGGTAGATCTTCACCGCTATTTGATGATCGTGAAAATCAGGTTCGCTTGAAGTGGCACAAGTGTCCGGCCTCTACGGGTATCCACATGAAGATCTAGATTGATCGAGGTTGCGATCTCACCGGGGTGCTAGCTCCCTTGCAGAGATCCCTTTTGATGGTTGGAACTTCTCTAAGTAATCAACTCTTGATTGTTTCCAAGAGGAGAAAGAAGGAGAAGGAAGAAACGCTTTCTTTTCTTTTCTTTACCATGGAAGAAGAAGGAGGAAGAGAGAAACACCTTTCTCTCTTTGTTTTCTTCCATGCATCTGATGAAGAGGAGGAAGAATCAAACATCCTTGCTGCTCCTCTTTTGCCTTGCGGATGGAAGAAGGAAGAGAGGGAGAGATGGAGGCCGCTCGCCTAAAAAGAACCACCAAGAATCATCTCAAAGGGGGCTGCCCCCTTTTTTATTCTTTTTCTTTGAAGCCCTAGGTGTGGACTCCTCCTAAAAGTTAGGAGGAGCCGCACCAATGTTTGGCCAAAACGGGTCTTGCGTCCCGGACATCCGGGACGCGAGTCCCGTCCATCCGGGTCGCGCATCCCGGTCATCCAGGACGCGTATCCCGGGAGCATCCGAGGAAGGGAGGGGCTCTTGCCCCTCTGTTGCCCAGTAGATACAACCCAAGAGGGGGGGGGGTGAATTGGGTCTTTTAAAACTTTTGTACTACTTCTAAAACTTTTCAATTAATTATGCTAAGTTGTATAGATGCACAGTGGAATTTAAACTTAGCAACAGTTTGATTTATTGAATGAGACTTGATTAAGTAAATTAAATATGCTTGCAACTAAAGGATGCACGGATAAGAGTTAAGCAAGCAATTTATCTAAGTAAGTAGGTGAGCAAGTTAGACAATGACAAAAAGCATCACAAACACAACAAACATATAGTGGTTCGGTGCACCCCAGCACCTACATCCACTCCCCAAGACCTCTTGGGAATTTCACTATAATCCTCAAGATTACAGTCGGTTGTTTTACAAGCTCACAACCCAACTTGTTGTTTTACACCGGGCTAACAACGAACCCTACAATCCGGTAGTTTTTCGAGTGAACTACCCAACTCGTTGTTTTACCCCGGGCTAACAACGAACCCTACAATCCCCCAATTTTAACTTAGGCTTGGGACCCCTATCCCTTGTTCCAAGTCCCTTGACTGAAACAAGCTCAATATTCAAACGTTTTACAAAAGATTTGAAAGCTCTTAAGAAGCAAATATAACAATGAGAAACAATAAAATCGGAAGAACCCTTTTTGCCGTTGGAAGCGTGGGAGATGTTGATTCTTCCGATGTGGGACGCGTAGGGTTGGGTGTGAGCTTTGAATCCCGAGCACACGAGAGTGGTTGAGCTTGAAATCGCTTGGGAGACTTGAAAGCACTTGATTTCCTTTCTTGAATGCACTCACTCCCTTGAGCTTTTCTTTCTAACTTCCCTCTTGAATGATTTTGCTTTTGGTTGGTGAAGAGTTGTTGAGAAGCACTTAAGACCTCCCTTTTATAGCCCAAAAAGCAAATATAGCCGTTAGAGATAAAGTAGAGAAGATTTGAAATTCAAATCAAACCTGAAAAGCTGTCAGTCGCGTCCCAGGCGCTCCGGGGACGTCTCCGCTACAGCGAGAGACGTCTCACCTACAGGATTTTACTTTTTACTTTATCTGGGGTCGACTCGGCACTTTACGGGGACGTCTCGCCTTGTCTGTGCTTTTTGAGTGGGGACGACTCCGCTTCTTTGTCTCCGAAAAACTTGCCCTCTGGAATTCCCTGAGAGAGTCGTCTCCGCTCTTTCAGGGGACGTCTCCGCTTGTGTCCACTTTATGCGTGGGGACGACTCCGCTATCTCAGAGTCGACTCCGCTTCCTTATCACCGCAAAAACCATTCTCTGGAAAACCCTGAGAGAGCCGTCTCCGCCATCTTGGGGACGTCTCGGGGAGTCTCCTTTTTGCTTGCGGGGACGACTCCGCGTACAGCGGGGACGTCTCGCGCATATCCCTTGAGAAACGTCTTTCTGCCGCCACTGAGAGAGTCGACTCCGCTTCTGAGAGAGTCGACTCCGCTAACGCGGGGACGACTCGGCAGGTGCCGGGGACGACTCCAAGTGTGCCAGTTCTTCCTGTTTGTGCCAGAGACGTCTCTGAAACTATCAGGAGACGTCTCGGCTGTCCCTGAACTTTTTCTTTAGCTCAAAATATTCTTCAATAAATTCATAAAAATTGTGGGAACTTGCCTAGACATTTCTTAACAATTTTCTAAGTAAAACACATGAATTCCTCAATCGAATTGTTAAGATATAATGGAATTTTACTCTAGTGTTTTGTATTCATCAAAATCCATTAGGGGGTCAACAATCTCCCCCTTTTTGATGATGACAAAACACTGAGTATATGCAAAATTTAAGATTTAAACATATACACAGTATTTGAGTATGTGCAATATAAAATATATTGTGTTCTAGAACTAATGCATAGCTAAGTTGCATGAAGTAGAAAGCATATATATTTAAAACATACTTCATGATAATGCTTTAGATTTAATCAGCTTAACACATTTCAATTTCAGCTGATTTGTATTCAATTCAAAAACACAAAGCATTATGAGCATATACTTAAATATTTCTCCCCCTTTTTGACAACATCAAAAAGATAGTGAAACATTAAGCACAAAGATAAGAATACTCAAATATTTCTTATTGTACTCTGATTTGCATGTCAAATTATTGCAAGGATATGAATCATATAACTCAAGGCAATAATATTAGAATCAGATTAATGAGCATAGATCAGAGCCAATTAAGATAATTTCAGAGCGGAACACAGATAGTTTTCTAATCAAGTGTAGGTGGAATCTTCCTTAAGTTAATTCAAGAAGTACCACAAATGATATTCAAGAAAAGCACGAATGGAAATCTAACCTCTCTTCAATAATAAGTATGAAAGCTTGTTCATTTAAGATCTTTTGCCCAATATATTAAGTATTTTATCAACATGAGAGCAATTTAACTAATTTTCAGAGTATAAGAGCAGTATATTAAGTATGATTGCAAAGTTCTTTTATGGTGTAAAAATATTGTGGCATAAATGCCAAAAACATTAATTCATGCAGTTTATGATATATCTTAGAGCATACATAAAATTCAAAGTTTTGAAGGTTCTTATAAAGACTTTAATCCTTTAAAAAGGAAACACATTTTGGTACATATAATAATGAATTGGCATAAAAATTGAAGTTCTAGAGACAAGCCAATAAGAATTCATCAGTAAATTCCAAAAATTGGTTTTCTAAGAGATACTCAAGGAAATTCAACACATTATTCTCCCCCTTTTTCATTAAGTTAGAGGCTCTTAAGATCAACTGTTTGAATTGCAATTTGGTTCATGATTTATGCATAAGATATATTAACCAAATAATAAGCCTCAAGGTGTATCATAAAGATTTTCAGATTTAAATTTCAGATGATACATATTGGAGAGCATTAGGATCACTTTTCATTTAGTATTCTTTCCCTCCCCTTTAGTTATAGATTTATGCGATTAAGTTCCATAAGGTCTTTCCTTCTGAAATTTTCTTTCTCCCCCTTAATTGATCATTCCATTTTAAGAGTTTAGAATTTGTAGATAATGTTCAATAAAATTGTCAATCTCAAAAATATGTTTTCTATAAGTTTCAGCTTATTTTCATAAGACTCAAGGTTTGAGATAAGACAACCTTTATAGAACTCATCTTAAGGTATTAACTTATAATTAAAGCATGTATTGCAATATAAGGAGGTTCATCAAAATCAATCCATAAAATTCTAAGTATGCATCAAAATAAAGTGTCTTTGGGATAGGATACTGAATATCTAAAGCTCCCCCTCAAAAGATGCATTCTTCTTTAATCATTTTAATTGTTGAATTTCAGATTTTAGTGATAAACGTGAATAACACTGAAATTCTGTAATATCAAGAATGTAGAGTGATCTAGAATTATTCAGAATTTATAGTAATCACTCTTTCTAATCCTTTAAGAACAAGTTATGCTTTCTCCTAATCTTAGAGAAAATGTATAAAAGTATTAATCAGAAAATGATTCAATTGAAGCTCAATTTCTTTCAAAAGCATTTACATTTTCTTTCTTTTAGAGTCATTTGAGTGAACTGAAATATTTCTAGTTTTAAGATCATTCACTCTATTGATGGAAGTCTTTAATAATGTAGGGGAGAAAAACATATAGATGATCATTGAGGTATATATATTTATAGAACTCAATTTCTTAATCATAGTTTTTCAGCAATGTATACATGAAACACAATAAATCCTTTTAATATCAGAATAAAATCATATATTTAGAAATTTTTGTTTGCAATCAAGATCATCGAAAGACACATCATTTGAACCAATATTAGTATACTTTGAAGATAAGAAATGATAAGTTTCGGATGCGTATCGGAGCAATCATCAAAGGCATCAAAATTAATTCTGTTTTTCCTAAAGTAAGACTTTATTTAAAAAATCACATTTAGTTTAAGCTTTTATACAAAATCAGATTCTGAATTACATAGGATTTTCAATAAAGGCTTTCAAAATCACATTATAGCTCATCTTAAATGATTACGATTGAAAATACATATTTCAAACATATAAGAGCATATTCAGAATCTTTGTATTAAATGTTGAGTTTTGGTACTAAATGGAGGATTTTTTAACAAGTATTAGGGTATTATGTATCAAAGTTAAGCAAGTTGATGGATAAGACAAACTCAATTCATTTTGCCTAAATAGAGATATCCTTCTCTTCTCCCTTTTTTTTTTACAAATTTATTTATCTTTCAGATTTTAACGATGATTGTGAATAACAAATCTGAATTTTCTTTTCAATAAAACCAAACAAAAGATGTTATGTAGCATTTCAAACATTCAATCAAATTGTCCAAGTATGGGGTACTACAAAAGATATTGAGAACCCATAATTTAAAATATCATGCCACATGCAAAATATAGTGTGTGTTAAGTCATACATTAAAATATTAAGAACAAGTATGTCAAGTATCAAAATCAATTCTTTTCAAATAAACTCTTCCTATTTAAATATAATTTTGCACTGATTTCATCCTTAAAGTGTGTTTCCATGTGACTAAAAATTTGAATTGATTCTTTCTTGTATACTTTCATTTACTTTGTCTTTCTTTTAACTTTCTTAAGCTCTATACTCTATTTGCTCCCTATCCGGTGGAGTTGGGAAGGGGCACGAGGTACTACCACTAGCCTCCCTCTTGTGCCGTCCCTAATATGCCCTACACCAAATAGTTGGGTCAAATAGTGCCGGGTACTACCACTAGCCTCCCCATTGGCACCATCCCTATGATGAGCAATATAGAAAGGTTAAAATGTTTACTTCAAACTCTTCCTGTTTGAGTGTAATTAATTATAGATTTTATCCCTTCCAAATGTGCCGAATATATTATGCTTGTTTTGCTTTTCCTTAAGATTGAAGTACTTGCCTTTGCTCAGATTTTTCATCTCTTGAACAATGTCCATTTTCTTTTCTTTATCTCTCTCTCTTTTTGTTATTCTCAAGTAATCTACATGAAAGAGCAGAATAAAGAAATAATGAAATGTATCGTATAGAGGTATATCATGCAAACACTATTTTCATTATGCCCAAGAATTCGTAGCTTCTCACAAGTCATTTTAAATCAAAATTCTAAGTATAAACTTGTGTAGTTCATGGTTATGACATAGGTAAAGATATATTTTAGTTTGGGCAAACCATGAAACAATTTCTAAAAGCACAAGTCAATCAATACATATATAGACATGATATCAAGAAATTAATAATTAAAGACTTTAATCATGCCATAGTAAGATTTAAGTTAATGACTTTGCTCAGCTAATTTATGAGAGAGGTATCTAAAATTACCGAATCATTCTGCATTCTTCAAGTCAAATACCTACTAGATTTCTTATGTGTAACCTTTTGGCTAAAGAAAGTTCTCTCTCTTGTTTGCATGTGAATGTTTATTGTACCTTTTATGGAGGTGTCCTTCAAGTTGAAATCTCCCATTTTCTTGCTCAAGGATCCTGCAAACTCCTTTTCTTTCTTGAAAGAAAGTCATTAGTTTCTTCAAGATACAAAACATTCATCTACCATATTTTTAACTAGATGACTCAATACAAGATATGACACTAGTTGAATGTTGAGTCACTTTATTCAAGAGATTGCCTAAGTATAAGCAAGCACATATCACTTGAACTAAAGAGATAGTTTCATTAACCAAGATGGTTCAAGGACAAGCATGTGAGGCAATATGAAGATTTATCAAGGTCAAACCAATTTCTTATTTTCAAAATCAATTTAGTTTAGATTTTATTTGCTTAAGATAATTATCAATAAGACACGCTAGCTAAGTTTTAATCAACTTATCTTAAACAGTTGTTTCTATCAAAATTCAGATTATGATTTATTTGTTATCAATAAATTATGATTCATTAGAGTTAGATTGAAATCTTGCTCATAATGAGCATACAATCTGGTCTACTAGCTGCATGATAAAATAAGTATTCTATCATGCTTCAATACAGCTTTAAAAACAATAGATCTACCTTGCTCATCCTTTTCAAATTCTACAAGATGAGGTCATAGAATACCTTCTTCATGCCAATCTTCTATAAGAGTTTTCATGTGGACTAACTTTGGTCAATGAAGATCCTTTTTCTTGTTTCTCTTAATTTGGAGTTTGAGAGAAGATGTTAATTCATTCATCATACATTTTTCAAACTCACCTTGCATGAGCTTAGTAAAATCTTCATATAAATCCTCGTTTGTAGAACCAAAAAGTGATATCATCAATGTATACTTTGAGCAAATAAGATATCACAAATTCTTCTTTTTGATGCATAGATTTATCACTATTACTTTCTATCAAAAAGTTACTCAAACTTTTATATCATGCTTTTGATGCTTGTTCCAAATCATATATTGCTTTATTATATTTGTAATGAGTGTTTTCAAATATGGTGATTATTTAACATATATCTTCTTTAATAAAATAAGCACCTAGGACTGCATTCTACACATTCATTTGATAGAATATAAAGCTCATAAAGCAAGCAAATGATAATGGTGATCTTTACTTCTAATCATGCAAGAATTTCATCAAGATCTATTTCATCTTTTCTTAATTTAGTCTTTTAGTAATCATCAATTTTACTTCATTAAGTGTATTTCTGAAAAACTCAATTTGGTTCTAATTATTAACAAGTTTTCAGATTGTTATATGTAAAAGATTAACCATATACATATATAATTTAATTTTAGTATCTTGATAATAAATCATTAGTCTCATAAAGAATAAAATGAGTTGATATTTCTACAATTCGAATCTTTTCATTGAATGTTCTATATGCATTGCTTGATGAATGATATCCAAAGATAGAAATATCTTTATCAGATTTGGCATTATTTTCAAAAGAACATATCAAGCATAACGTGTATGACTGAAAAATATGAAAGATATGCAATGGTTCATTTTCCATTTTTCAGAAGATCAAAAGGAGTTTTCATAAAAAAATAGATCTAATAGAAATCATATGTATGACAAGCAGTGATGATAGCTTTTAAAAATTATTTAAGTAGATGACTATCATACACAATTGTCTTTTTCATTTCTTCAAGAATTCTATTAACCCTATTTTACTTAAGGTGTCCTTGGTGCTGAAATAATTAATTTCTGTATAAACTTTATCAGGATTTTGGTTTTCAACACTGTGCCATGATACCTTCACAGTTTGGAAACCTTTATCATTTGAAACACTTTTACAAGATTTAGCAAATACAGAAAATATTTCAATTTTATTTGCCAAGAACAAATCCAATGTAAGCTTTTGAAAACTTAGTGATGGAAACAACATCTTTAGATTTAGAAATTGATTCTTGTTTGTTTCCTTAGTTAACATGCATAGCAAACTTTGACCTTTCAGAAGATAATCTAAGTAAGGCAATGGCAAGGTCTTTTGAGATTAAGTACATACTAGCATGAGTTGATTTTATATGCCAAAGATGGTTTCTTTAATCTTGGTATTCATAGTGCATATATTCAAAAGCATACCAAGTACACATTATCATATCTATGATCAATAAACAATAATGCCATGGATAAAAACTCTCAATCAAGCATATAGAGAATTCATAGAGTTATTCTTAGGAGAATTGATTTACCAAATTATCCATCTATAAGTAAAGCATAATCTAGAAAGATGGAGTGATTTGGATATATTTTCTTTTCATATCAGAAATATCACTTATATCACAAGAAAAGAATGATTAATACTTGCAAGTTATGTTTTAATCAACTAATAAAACAATTTCAGTATGAGAGGATGCAAGAATTACTAATTTCATTATTTTTTCCATTTTAGTCACTTTTCTTAAGTGTATTTTAAGTTTCACTCTTTAATATATGTCTAGAGCACCCAATGTCCAATTTAACATCTTTTGTTGGAGCCTTGAGTGCTAGACACACCTGCAGAAAATATTTAGATTTTCAACTTAGGAACCCAAGCTCTTTTGGGTCCTTGCAGGTTAGCTATTATTGTTCCTTTTGGAACCCATATTTTCTTAATAGCTATTTTGTCCATAGGCTTGCAGATTTTAGGACTACAAGAAGTGTATTTCTGCATCTTCTTATTAAATTTAACAAACATGGATTTAACATGAGTGGTAGATAACCCTTCAGTTTTCTGTTTTTGCCTTTTAGGTCTATCAAATTTGCAATGTACAGATTTAGGAACAGAAGAGATTTTGCATAATCTTTGTTCCTGTTTATCAGCAATATAAGAATCTATTTTAAAATGATTAGAAACTATTTTAACAAACATATTATTGAAAGATTTTTGGGTGTACCAAGGTTGACATCCCAATTCAATATTATCAAATTCAGCTCTTTGATTATTTATCATTAGATTCAACTTTTCAGAGCTCAAAGTAAATCTTTCAACAACAGGTTTTAATTTGTCAACTTCTTTAGTTAATCTTTTGTTATCTTCTGAAAGCAATTCATTATTTTTCTTAAGTTTATCATGGCTTTCAGTGAGAAGTTGGTTTTTCTGATTTAGTTCTTTATTTTCCTTAATTAAGATTTCAGTTTCATTTACTAGGATTTTCTTTTCATTCTTCAGGTTCTTGTTTTTACAAATGAGTTTCTATGTTCTTTCATTAAATCAAGAAATGCATCATGTAACTCATCAAGTGTAAAATCATTTTCAAGTTTATCATATACTTCATATTCAGAAGAGGAGACACTTTGCATTTCAATACATACCTCGTCCTTGTGTGCCACAAGGCATAGGTTTTCAATATCACCTTGTCTCTCTTTTTCTTTAGAGCTAATTTCAGATTCACTAAAAATGTTAGTGCTTTCATATTTAGCCTCTAGCATATTCCACATGTCTTTAGCAGTTATGCAAGAAGATATGCAATTAAACTCATTCCTATCTAATGCACAATATAATAGGTTCATGGCTTTTGAATTTTGTTGAGCCATTTTCTCATTATGACTAGTGTTTGTGTGTGTTCCATTGACTATAACTCTCCATAAATTATAATCAAGTGATTGTATGAAAATGCGCATGCGTGCTTTCCAATGTGTATAGTTTATGCCATGAAATAGTGGAGGTGTATCAATTAATTGTCCTTCTCCTAGAAAACTATCTATTTGAGTTGTCATGATCTTTGGCTCTTGATTGTGAGATCAATAATTAGTCTTAGAGCACCTGCTCTGATACTACTTGTTGCCCAGTAGATACAACCCAAGAGGGGGAGGGTGAATTGGGTCTTTTAAAACTTTTGTACTACTTCTAAAACTTTTCAATTAATTATGCTAAGTTGTATAGATGCACAGTGGAATTTAAACTTAGCAACAGTTTGATTTATTGAATGAGACTTGATTAAGTAAATTAAATATGCTTGCAACTAAAGGATGCACGGATAAGAGTTAAGCAAGCAATTTATCTAAGTAAGTAGGTGAGCAAGTTAGACAATGACAAAAAGTATCACAAACACAACAAACATATAGTGGTTCGGTGCACCCCAGCACCTACATCCACTCCCCAAGACCTCTTGGGAATTTCACTATAATCCTCAAGATTACAGTCGGTTGTTTTACAAGCTCACAACCCAACTTGTTGTTTTACACCGGGCTAACAACGAACCCTACAATCCGGTAGTTTTTCGAGTGAACTACCCAACTCGTTGTTTTACCCCGGGCTAACAACGAACCCTACAATCCCCCAATTTTAACTTAGGCTTGGGACCCCTATCCCTTGTTCCAAGTCCCTTGACTGAAACAAGCTCAATATTCAAACGTTTTACAAAAGATTTGAAAGCTCTTAAGAAGCAAATATAACAATGAGAAACAATAAAATCGGAAGAACCCTTTTTGCCGTTGGAAGCGTGGGAGATGTTGATTCTTCCGATGTGGGACGCGTAGGGTTGGGTGTGAGCTTTGAATCCCGAGCACACGAGAGTGGTTGAGCTTGAAATCGCTTGGGAGACTTGAAAGCACTTGATTTCCTTTCTTGAATGCACTCACTCCCTTGAGCTTTTCTTTCTAACTTCCCTCTTGAATGATTTTGCTTTTGGTTGGTGAAGAGTTGTTGAGAAGCACTTAAGACCTCCCTTTTATAGCCCAAAAAGCAAATATAGCCGTTAGAGATAAAGTAGAGAAGATTTGAAATTCAAATCAAACCTGAAAAGCTGTCAGTCGCGTCCCAGGCGCTCCGGGGACGTCTCCGCTACAGCGAGAGACGTCTCACCTACAGGATTTTACTTTTTACTTTATCTGGGGTCGACTCGGCACTTTACGGGGACATCTCGCCTTGTCTGTGCTTTTTGAGTGGGGACGACTCCGCTTCTTTGTCTCCGAAAAACTTGCCCTCTGGAATTCCCTGAGAGAGTCGTCTCCGCTCTTTCAGGGGACGTCTCCGCTTGTGTCCACTTTATGCGTGGGGACGACTCCGCTATCTCAGAGTCGACTCCGCTTCCTTATCACCGCAAAAACCATTCTCTGGAAAACCCTGAGAGAGCCGTCTCCGCCATCTTGGGGACGTCTCGGGGAGTCTCCTTTTTGCTTGCGGGGACGACTCCGCGTACAGCGGGGACGTCTCGCGCATATCCCTTGAGAAACGTCTTTCTGCCGCCACTGAGAGAGTCGACTCCGCTTCTGAGAGAGTCGACTCCGCTAACGCGGGGACGACTCGGCAGGTGCCGGGGACGACTCCAAGTGTGCCAGTTCTTCCTGTTTGTGCCAGAGACGTCTCTGAAACTATCAGGAGACGTCTCGGCTGTCCCTGAACTTTTTCTTTAGCTCAAAATATTCTTCAATAAATTCATAAAAATTGTGGGAACTTGCCTAGACATTTCTTAACAATTTTCTAAGTAAAACACATGAATTCCTCAATCGAATTGTTAAGATATAATGGAATTTTACTCTAGTGTTTTGTATTCATCAAAATCCATTAGGGGGTCAACACCCTCCCTTCTAATCCTAATCAAATTAGGATTTAGGTGGCCCTTGGTTCATTGAATCCTAATCTAAGTAGAACCCAATTAGTCTCCCTATTTGATTCACATGAATCCTAATCTAATTAGGAGTCATCTTTATCTATTGGACCAAAATTAATTAGGACTCTAGGAATCCTAATCCAATTAGGACTCATATAATTTTAGTCCTAATCCAATTAGGACTCATATAATTTTAGTCCTAATCCAATTAGGACTTTTATAATTTTAGTCCTAATCCAATTAGAACTTTAGGAATCCTACTCTAAGTAGGACTCTAATAATTTGAAGTCCTAATCTAATTAGAATCTAGGTGTCCTACTCCAAGTCCTATAAGATCGAGCCCAATTAATTAAGTCCAATTAATTCAATCAAATTGCAATCCAATTACAATTAATTTCTTCTTCAACTCACTAACTCTTAGTGGGTTAAACTAATTATCAATCAAATTGACAATTACAAACTATTGTGATTCCAAATCACAATTCAACCATTAGATCGATCAGATCCTCTATTATGTGTGACCCCATAGGTTCTATTCTGTCTGGTAGTGAGATATGTTGTGATCCCTATCACAATATCATTGAAACTCCTTTCAATGGGTTAGAACAATTCCAACTCTTCTCATTCGGGTTCACTGATCATCAAGTGAATGTCTCTGAGTCTCACAATCCACCAGTGACACCTAGCAGCATGTAGTGGTAACCCAGCAGAGTAGAATAGATGAACCTCTAGGTGCAATTAGCATATGATACAGTCCCTCTATCGTGGATCCCAACAGGATGGAGGTCATGGATAACTCGTCAAACCCCATCATCTGTTATATGTAAAATTTATTCGACTCCAATTCGAGATTGGAAAACTCTTTTTCCAAAAACTACCTTGGCCAAGGATTTACGAACTCAGTCTCATAAATCACATAGGATCTCTCCTAATCTATCAAGGTCGATAGAATCTATCTAGATGCACCCCTACTCCTGCAATGAACCTACTGCAGCTAATCTGCACCACAAGGACCCAAATGGATAGGGCCCATATTTATGTGCTCGTCAAACTACAGCAACCTCACTGTGAATAGCCGAGGCATTGCAGGTCAAAGGACCAGTCATACAACTGCAGCATCAAGTAAGTCACTGACGAGTGGATAGACATCCAAGTGACTACTTGCTTTGGTCACGCTCAGTACCCTTGTTCTCTAACAAGCACTTACACAATCACTCCAGTGTCCCTACACTGTGGACTCAAGACTCATCCATTTGACTAAGTGATCTGTGCACTAATCTCAGCGGATCGATCACCGTCCCTCGTGATGGATCCATCGATCAGGAACAATTCAGGAATTAATCACTAATGACACATGCCTCAAATTCTCAACTCTTGAGAATATGCGTCGTCATCTTATTAATTCCTTGGACGATTCATGGACACATAAGAACATGAATGAAAAGAATGCCCATCCTAATAAATTCATTATTAGGTCAAGTACAAATTTATGTCCCAAAATAAAATAATGCGTCAGCCAAATTGGCTTCTAGGGCATATTTCTAACAATCTCCCACTTGCACTAAAGCCAATTAACCATAAATCTAAGCCCCATCTTCTCAAGATGTGCTTCAATTTTCTGCTGACTTAGCTTCTTAGTGAATAGGTCTACCACGTTGACTGTGGAGTCTACTCTCTATGCCTCTACTTATTTCTTTTCGAGATAGTCGCATATCAGGTTAAACTACCGCTCTATGTGCTTAGACTTCTGGTGAGACCTTGGCTCCTTAGCTAGTGCCATGGTGCCATTGTTATCGCAGTATAGTGTTATAGCATCGGATGACATTACACCTAATTCTGCAATAAACTTCTTAATCCAGAAGGTTTCCACTGCACCCTTAGAGGTGGCGATACATTCAATTTTTAAGGTAGAATCTGTAATGATCGATTGTTTGAAACTCTTCCAAATTACCGAACACCATTGCACATATTCTAATGTAGACTTTTTATCATCAAATGTGTGTATCCTTCTACCTTTAACTCTGATCTTCTCCTAAAGACCAAGAACATGTCCTTAGTTCTTCTCAAGTACCTACGACTGTTCTTCACAACTATCCAGTGCTCGTTGCTTGGATTTGACTGATATATGCTCGTGACACTCACAGCATGTGCTATATCAGGTCATGTACATAGCATGGCATACATGAGGCTCCCTATAGCCAAAGCATAAGGGATCTTGCTCATCCGCTAAATCTCTTCAGATGTGTTGGGGCACATCTTCTTAGAGTGATTTATCCCATGCCTAAGGAGTAATAATCTCCTTTCAGAGGTTTCCATGCCGAACCTCTTCAGCACTCCCTCTATGTACATATTCTGTGATAGGACAAGCATCCTCTTAGATATATCTTTATAGACCTTAATTTCCAAAATATATGATACTTTCCCAAGGTCTTTCATAGATAATTTCTTAGACAACCATACCTTGACCTTAGTTAGCATGGGAATATCATTCCCAACAAGAAGGATATCATCCGCATACAATACGAGAAATACAATAGCCCTCCCACTAACCTTCTTATAAACACATGGTTCCTCTTCGTTCTTGATGAAATCAAACGATTTGATTACATCGTTGAAATGAGTTTTCCAACTCCGAGATGCTTGCTTTAGTCCATAGATGGATATTTGCAGTTTACAGACCTTGTGATCACCATCACAATATCATAATATGCTGCAACAGGGAGCAATATTTGAATAGACTTCAGCATGGCTATAGGTGAAAAGGTATCCTGATAATCAATGCCTTCGTATCGATTATAACCTTTCGCTACTAGCCTTGCCTTATAGGTCTCTACCTAGCCATTCAAACCTTTTTGTCCTTTTGTAAATCTAATTACAACCAATAGGTACTATACCTTCTGGTGGATCTACTAAGGTCCAAACTTGGTTGGAATGCATGGAGTCCATCCCTGACTTCATTGCTTCCAACCATTGCTCAGAATCGATGTCTAACATCGCCTCGTTATAGGTATTGGGATCCTTACTTTGATCCCTATCTCCCATGGAACACTTCCTCTTCATCCTCTGTAAGCATACCTAAGTACCTTTCAGGAGGATGGAAGATCCTACTAAACTTACGAGGTGGAGGAGATACAACATGTACTGGCTCAATACGAATAGGTTCTATAGGCACAATGACTTGTTGCTCTTCAGAGACTTTCTCTTCGAGCTCAATTTTTCTCCCAGTGCCTCTATCAAGAAAAAATCGTATCCTAATGACTCTTTAGGATATCCAATAAAACGAGTATTAATTGTCTTATCCTCTAACTTGTCCGCCTGTTGTCGCTTGATGTGGGCCGGACATCCCCAAATCTTGAGATAACTAAGACTTGGATTCTTACCATGTCATATCTCATACGGTATGGTAGGAACAGATTTAGAGAAACTCTATTCAATAAGTAAATAGCTGAAAATAGGGTATCTCTCTAAAGAAACAAGGGTAAATCAGTGAAGCTCATCATAGACCTGACCATATCCAATAGGGTCTGATTCCCCCTCTCAGACACCCCGTTGAGCTGAGATGTACCAGAAGGGGTCCATTGTGAAACTATACCATTCTTCTTGAGATAATCTCGGAACTCTCCACTAAGGTGTTTACCTTCTCGATCCGATCGAAGAACCTTAATGAGTTTTCCTATTTGTTTTTCTACTTCATATCCAAACTCTTTGAACTTTTCAAAAGCTTCAGATTTGTGTCTCATACACATATCAATACCGTGAGTAATCATCGGTAAATGAAGTAAACAATTATTTTTCCTAGCTTGCACATCGAATGGGCCACACACGTCAGTGTGTACTAGGGTAAGTATTTCAGTGGACCTCTTTCCGTGTCCTACAAAGGGTAATTTGGCCATCTTTTCTTGAAGGTAGGATTCACAAATCGGATATGACTTGAAAGTCAATGAGCCAAAAGCCCATGTTTCTCCAATTTGTTTATTCTGTCTTCTCCTATATGGCCAAGCCTGAGGAGCCACAAATACTTTAGATTTATCTCATCTCTAGATCTTTTGGATCCTATGGTACTCACTATTTGCTCAGATAATTTCACAGGTACATCCAAATGTAAGTGATAGAGACTGTCAATCATAAACCATGTGGAACCAATTTATTTCTCAAATAAATGGAACAACAGTCTTATAAAAATCTTTTTGTGCTAAACAAGATACAAAAATCAAATTTTTGCTAGCAGTAGGTAACAGTTCCTAAGTATCCTGAGCATATCTGACATACCTTCTTAAGGTGTGTCATCCTTTCTTGCTTTTTATGCTTCCCATGTATGTAGGACAGATCCTCTTGCAATGGCCGTCCACAATGCAATGAAAACACTTTTCCTTGCAATCGACCCTTTTCTTGGAACTTTCTTACTTGGCCTTTTCTCGATTTTCTGCTTCTTTGCAGGCTTCTTCTTCTTCCAGGTAGACTCTCTCTTGGAAGTAGAAGCCAACTTGACAGCGAAAACTATGCCCCTTGAACTCTTCAAGGTTTCTAAGGTAGTTACCAATTTATTTAACAATTCTGTTTTGTTGCATACAGTCTTGTTCATATGATAGTTTACTATAAACTGTTCATATGAAGCTGGAAGGGATTGCGGGATCAAATCCGTTTGCAATTCCTTGTGCATGGTCATGCCGAGCTTCTCAAGCTCCTCAAAATCCTTTATCATGGTCAAACTATGATTATGGACGAACTGCCCTTCGCGTATCTTGGCCTTGAAGAGCCTTTTAGATACTTCAAACCATGTTGCGTGACTCTGTTCACCCTACAACTCTTGCATGTGATTCAATATATCCCCGGCAGTCTTCATGTTCTAATGCTGGCATTAAAGTTCATTGGACATTGATGCCATTATATAGCACCTAATTTTATTGTCATTGTTCGTCCACTTGTCATGCATCTTATGCTGATCAGTGATCAGACGGACTGGTAACACAGAAAATTCATGGTCTAGCACACACCCTAATTTCACACAATTCAAAACTATTTTGAAATTGTAGAGCCAGTCTTTATAATTGGGTTTGGTCAAACGGTGGTTCTTTAGGATATGAGTTAAGAGTTTGGAAGCTGACTTTATAATCCTCAGAGAGTAAAGATTCTAGTTAGAATTTTGTACTTCAACTCTATTTGTTTTAAGGACATTTAAAACAAACACCTCTCACTATTTTTTCGAATCTCTTACACTCCTCCGGTAGAGAAACGGAAACCTGCGACTCTAGATTTCAAGTGGGGTGCTACGGTCCCATCAATTTACATGCCACCTCACCTAACAGTTATTGATGACACATAAATGATAAGTGTACAACTCTTTGTACAATGCTTCTCAAGCAAGTTGTAGCCTACTTGGTCTCCAAGTCATAAGAACCTCACGTAACAGTTATTGGTCTCGTTCCTTGGTTAAGTCAGACCCACCATAATTCCCGCAGAAGTAAAGTCGTCATTGGGCCCTCACCTAATAATTATTGGTACCCAACTCCACCTCTACCCCACAACATCTCATGCCAATAGAGAGGTCCAGTCCCCCGATGCAACTTGCCCACTGCATCCAGCCAAGACAAATCAACGCCGAAAAGACCTTAGCAACTCTACTACGGTGGAAGACCTTAAGACTTAATATTAGGTAATATAGTCTTAGTGATTCCAACTTTGAGCTATTCATAGAAGGTAATCGATCAATTGGCTAGGTAAGCAGGTAGGAGGCTCTCCTTACTCAGAGAGTAAGGTCCTAATTAAGTAACCACCTTTAATGCTTTCCTAGACACCAATTAGATCAATTAATCAAATATGACTAGCTCAATGCATCATTCACTCTCGACTGATTGAGGAGGTTTTAGGTCTCAAAGGATTTGCATTTAATGTAACAATCTATCCCAAACCAAATGTTATATAATTACATCTTATATAAATGTCACATTGGTTCAAGTTTACATCCTATGTAAATATGAAACTCTTTCATATATTATGTGATTACATCTTATGTAAATGACATAATTGTTTCAGTTTACATCTTATGTAAATGTCCTATTTTTAAGAATTTTATTTACATCTCATGCAAATAAATTTTGTTTAACTAATACATACATCTCATGCATACATTTTAAACACATCCTCAAACAGGGGTCGACTCATATATGCTTGGAGTCAACTCGAGTTAACCTTAAGTTGACTCGAGTGGACATCCTTTAATTATCATGAATCCATGATTTGATCATATCTTATTCATCTCATGCATATATAATTTTCCTTTTAAGCATAGGCATAAGCAGATAAATATATTTTTATGATCATGAATCCATGATTGATTCTTATCACATGCATCTCATGCATATAATTTCAGATCTGATAATTTTAATTTTAATCATGCTACCAACTGAATCTCTGATTATACAAGACATGATTTTTAATTGTTTCAATCTCATTGTAATTTAAAATCAACATGCAACATCATAAGAATAAAAATCAGCATGCTGAAATTTCTGAAATCTGAAATTTCAGCACGCAGAAAATTTCAGCAAGCATGAATATTAAAATTCAGATCTAATAAAATCCTAATCAAGTCTATTAATGTTAATCTTAATCCTAAAAACCCGGCTCTGATACCACTTTCGGTTTACCCTCACACGCGTTGCGACGATCGCAGCGGAAAGACGCGCGCGGGGTCGTTCATCTCATGAACGTCCAGAGAAACGTAGATTTCAAAAAAATTCTGAGTTCTCTAACTCAGAAGATCATGAAATCTGAAGGAAAGGATTAAAATTAATTACTTGATTAATTTTCAGATCTACAATTAAAATTATAAAGATCAAATCTTTACCTTTGAGCGGGTAGATCTTCACCGCTATTTGATGATCGTGAAAATCAGGTTCGCTTGAAGTGGCACAAGTGTCCGGCCTCTACGGGTATCCACATGAAGATCTGGATTGATCGAGGTTGCGATCTCACCGGGGTGCTAGCTCCCTTGCAGAGATCCCTTTTGATGGTTGGAACTTCTCTAAGTAATCAACTCTTGATTGTTTCCAAGAGGAGAAAGAAGGAGAAGGAAGAAACGCTTTCTTTTCTTTTCTTTACCATGGAAGAAGAAGGAGGAAGAGAGAAACACCTTTCTCTCTTTGTTTTCTTCCATGCATCTGATGAAGAGGAGGAAGAATCAAACATCCTTGCTGCTCCTCTTTTGCCTTGCGGATGGAAGAAGGAAGAGAGGGAGAGATGGAGGCCGCTCACCTAAAAAGAACCACCAAGAATCATCCCAAAGGGGGCTGCCCCTTTTTTATTCTTTTTCTTTGAAGCCCTAGGTGTGGACTCCTCCTAAAAGTTAGGAGGAGCCGCACCAATGTTTGGCCAAAACGGGTCTTGCGTCCCGGGCATCCGGGATGCGAGTCCCGTCCATCCGGGTCGCGCATCCCGGTCATCCAGGACGCGGATCCAGGGAGCATCCGAGGAAGGGAGGGGCTCTTGCCCCTCCCTTCTAATCCTAATCAAATTAGGATTTAGGTAGCCCTTGGTTCATTGAATCCTATTCTAAGTAGAACCCAATTTGTCTCCCTATTGGATTCACATGAATCCTAATCTAATTAGGAGTCATCTTTATCTATTGGACCAAAATTAATTAGGACTCTAGGAATCCTAATCCAATTAGAACTCATATAATTTTAGTCCTAATCCAATTAGGACTTTTATAATTTTAGTCCTAATCCAATTAGAACTTTAGGAATCCTACTCTAAGTAGGACTCTAATAATTTGAAGTCCTAATCTAATTAGAATCTAGGTGTCCTACTCCAAGTAGGACTCTTGAACCTTATCATATAAGATCGAGCCCAATTAATTAAGTCCAATTGATTCAATCAAATTGCAATCCAATTACAATTAATTCCTTCTTCAACTCACTAACTCTTAGTGGGTTAAACTAATTATCAATCAAATTGACAATTACAAACTATTGTGATTCCAAATCACAATTCAACCATTAGATCGATCAGATCCTCTATTGTGTGTGACCCCATAGGTTCTATTTTACACCTAGCAGCATGTAGTGGCAACCCAGCAGAGTAGAATAGATGAACCTCTAGGTGCAGTTAGCATATGATACAGTCCCTCTATCGTGGATCCCAACAGGATGGAGGTCATGGATAACTCGTCAAACCCCATCATCAGTCATATGTAAAATTTATTCGACTCCAGTTCGAGATTGGAAAACTCTTTTTCCAAAAACTACCTTGGCCAAGGATTTACGAACTCAGTCTCATAAATCACATAGGATCTCTCCTAATCTATCAAGGTCGATAGATTCCATCTAGATGCACCCCTACTCCTGCAATGAACCTACTGCAGCTAATCTGCACCACAAGGACCCAAATGGATAGGGCCCATATTTATGTGCTCGTCAAACTACAGCAACCTCACTGTGAATAGCCGAGGCATTGCTGGTCAAAGGACCAGTAAAACAACTGCAGCATCAAGTAAGTCACTGACGAGTGGATAGACATCCAAGTGACTACTTGCTTTGGTCACGCTCAGTACCCTTGTTCTCTAACAAGCGCTTACACAATCACTCCAGTGTCCCTACACTGTGGACTCAAGACTCATCCATTTGACTAAGTGATCTGTGAACTAATCTCAGCAGATCGATCACCGTCCCTCGTGATGGATCCATCGATCAGAAGCAATTCAGGAATTAATCACCAATGACACATGCCTCAAATTCTCAACTCTTGAGAATATGCGTCATCATCTTATTAATTCCTTGGACGATTCATGGACACATAAGAACATGAATGAAAAGAATGCCCATCCTAATAAATTCATTATTAGGTCAAGTACAAATTTATGTCCCAAAACAAAATAATGCGTCAGCCAAATTGGCTTCTAGGGCATATTTCTAACAAGAGCGAGTACAAAGAAAAACATACCTAGAAGAATTTTGCAACTGAGGAAATGGTTAAATTTAGCAATAACTACCTTTGGACAGTGGCCACTAATAGATTTCTATATGAATAATGTCCTTCTAAGTATTCAAACAATAGTTATGGCAGTTAATTGCAAAAATAACATCTATTGAAAGTTATTTCGTACAAAACTTTCTTGCGGTGCTTATCCTAATAAGGATGACATATCATTTTTTGAATGACATAAAAAAATTAGGTTTACACATTCTTTATTAATTTGCATTATTCGATGCACCCTATTTTGGCCTTGCCAATTAGATATATAGAAATTCAAAGTTACTAAATAAATCCTAATAACAATTACCAAAAATTAATGAATTATAATATTTTAGTTTATAATTAATAATATTCCAAGTATATATCTTCTAAAAATCTTATTTGATATAGTCGTGATATAAAGTGGAGCATGATTGCCATATGTCTCAATAAGTAGATTGCACTAAGGATAGACCCCTCTATAAAAAGGTCAACAGAGTCCAAGAAATGCAAGACAAGATGAGATTGGGAATAGAGATACTCACTGGTAGGTTTTTCTATATAGAGGTGGGAGATGAAGAAACTGTTAGTGGTTTGAAGAGAGAGATCGCAAAGAAAGAGGAATTTGAAGAAAGTAGGCTTTTGCTCACGCATAACAATGGTTGTCTGATGAAGGAAGATCAGCGCAGCCTTGTTGAATATGGTTGCTATGAAGGCTGTATTCTTTATCTCAACTTTTTGCCGATTGATGGTTCTCCTAGGCCCACACCCTCTGAAGATTGTGCGACTATCGATTTTAAAGAATCTTAAAGGTATTCTACTTTTATTGACTTTTACATCATGTTTGAAAGGACCTTGTAAGAAGAGTCAATCTTTCAAATTTAATAATGTTATTTTAAGATTGAAACTTTGGTTTGAGTTAGAGCATACTACTAATTGATTTGGTATATTAGTTGTTAATTTCTTTGACTTTTGGTTTGATAAATATTTTTCCTGGATGTTCATATTTTTGAAGCCAATAGCATAGTTCTATTTTTCTAGTCCAATGGTACTAATAATATGCCACAATTATTGATTACAAGTGGCAAAATATATGTAACTTTTTATAAATTCAATGTTTTTTTTTATGCCAAGTCTATTTTGTCCCTATTTTCTTTCATGCTCTTGCTCGTACTTTTTATGATGGAGACTTTGGAATTTAAGAAGGGGATGAAAGACAAGGGCCATCAATATTCAATGAGAGAGACTCAAAGTCTTGTGTAGGATAGAAAGAGGAGGTGAAGGCTACTAGTATTTACTTCCTAATATCTCCAATCCTTAGCACCTCCTCTTCTCAAATCCCATGTATTTCTTCTTTCATTTGAAATACTTATCTTCCTATCTCTCTCTCTTCTTGTCACATCTCCCTTCCTTATCTCTTTTGCTTAACAAGCACTTTCGCTAATTCCTCTTACATAATCAACACACCCCTTTTTGAAATCCCATGATCTTGCTCTTTCTTCCCTCCTCCCTTCCCATCTCTCACCCTTTCCTTTTTAATTTTTGTGGTTAAACGTTTGAGTCCTCTATGAATGTTCTTTCCTATGTTCAATTTGTGATTCTATGAAGTTTTAATCTTTTCTCCTTACTCCAGTAATTTTAAGGTATCAAAATTTTTCACTCTAATTCAACTTGTTTTCTACTTAAAATTTGCATTTCAATCTGTTTCTTTCCATATTATTGTGTTGTATAGAAGTTTCATCCTTAGCTATTATAGGTTGATACATAATGATAGATGGTGAATAGAGATCTATAATAGTGAGAGAGATACTAGTCCTAGGTTTCATTTTTTTTTAGTTACAACAGATTTAGAGAGCGAGTCTTGGTGTAATGGTATAAGATTACTCCATTATGACTTTAGGTTCCATAGGTTAAAAATACGGAAGCAACGCCTCTGCACACAAGCGTAACCCTCTCCATACCTTATAGTGGGAGTATCCTCATGCATTGGGGTCCCCTTAATAATAATGGATAGTATTGGTTAACAAACCACCTATTTATCCTTTGTATAACTAAGGGACAAGATTTAATTGTACAATTAATTCTTTTTTTAAGTATCTATACTACTACAAAACTCAATTTTTTTATAGAAATTCATCCAGGCAATTTATAAATATATTGTTTGTTTTGGCTTGTACATATCTTAGAATTTTCAACTAACTGCATTCAACATGCAACATTCTAGGTACAATATAGAATAGCCTATCATAGCAATAATTCATATTTGTACTTAAGGATGCTTGGTATGTCATTTATGTATTTCTATAAAGTATATTCCAATACCTTCTTATTTTAAGTTATTTTTGATTGTGACACATTCATCAAAAAAGATGGGTTATAGACGAGTTGCTTGATTAGATTAGGTTATAACAATTAGTTTGGTAACTGAGTTTAATTTTTGAATTAGGTGCTCAATTTTGGAGTAGATTTTGATTTTATGGGGTAAAATTATCGTTTGAAAAATACAAATAAAAATTATTTTGTCGAATTGGATGTCTATTTTTTATCAATTAGTTAGGAATTAGTATATGTTAGAGTATAGTTTTTTGTAATATTTTATTTTATAGTAGGAAGGCAACAAATGAGAGTCTATACTTGGACATAATTTCTTTATTAGTCTAGAAAGCAACAATAGCATCTAAACAACAATAGTTTGTAGTGGCATGTAGGGTCATATCGAATCCTAAGTAAAGAACTTAAGATTCTTTCATTATAAGTATTTGGCCATAACTGGCTATATTGATGGTTGCATAGTCCCCTACCTATAGTTAATCATGGCCCGTACATGTATGCTCTAGAGCAGTTTAGAGGAGAATAGAGAGGGAGCTTTTCTCCAAACTATTATTTTTTAATAATTTCATCTATATAACAATAAAATCTAAATAGTCTTTCTCTAGTTTTTTCATAGAGACTCCACAACTCTCTCTCCTTTTCAAGCATCCCTTAGCCCTAGCCTCATTGCTATTTTTTTTTAGCCGAGAAGCCTCCTCTCCCTGTGCCCTTCTCTTTTCTTCCCCTTGCCCCTATTCTCTCCCCACCTTCCTCCTTTTTCTTTCTTACGTGTTGTTTTGGCAAACCTCGTGTCGATGGTAATAGTAGTTTCGCCATCATAAATATTTGGTGGTTTGAGGCAACATGTTCAGGTTGAAAATATTTTTTTCTATCACACATATTACCATCTCATCTCTCATTAGCTCCATGACTTGTGGCAATGGCTTGATGATTGGAGATTTCTCGTGGTCACCATTATTTGTGTAATGGCTAGATAATGACCTACTAACAAAACCTATTAGATCAGCCCAATTAGAAGATTCTAAACCTCAACCTAAACCAACCTTATCCCTCTCTCTCTGTGTTTCTTTTGGTTCACACGTTTGCCTACCGCTACTCATGGTCACTTTTCTCTCATAATTCTCTCTTCAATCTTCCATTTCTCTTTTACACATAACCTCTTAACCAAGCCCTCTTCCTCTCTCTACTCCCTTGTAATCTCTCTCTCATAACTCTCTTTCTCATCTCTCTTCCATTTCTTTCTCACAGATCTTACCTTGCTCTTTTTTATGAGTTCTTTCATAAGAATGCGGAACTAGAATATCACATATTGAGGAAATATAGGGAGAGGAGCCCCTGTTATGTGATAACCATTTTTAAAAGTTGGGCAATTGATATTGAGGATAACTTATATATATGCTCATTTTGAAGCTAACTTTGGGACCCACATTTTTGTACTAAATCTTTATTGATTTGGTCAATATATGGGTTAAAATGGGCTGAAAATTTGGCATAAGTTCTATATTTAGCATGATTTTGGAGACATAACTTGATGTATACATATCCATTTAGGATGAAAAATACCTATTTCAAGGTGACTTCGAGAATTTATGCTTTGAGCTTTGGCTAATTTGATCACTACAAGAGATCGAAAATATAACTAAGATCTCTTGGCAAGATTAATTTGTAGGATTGGACAATTCAATAGAAATATAGATTATTGGGATATGGTAATTTTAATTATATGGTGCTTGTGCAATGTTCAATAAGAAGTGTGAGTGTACTGTAGATAGAGTTGCAATCACTTTATTTTGCTATATATTTATGAGTATATGTGTAACAATCTTGACCCCATCCAAAAAGGCTAGACTTAAGATAGGATGGCAGCTGGCCAGATATTTTCGGATACCCAAACTATCCCGAACCCTAATAGGATCTATTTAGCAAAGCCCTATAGGATTTGGAAAGGGTTTGGGATTTAAATTAAAACTTGTTAAGGTTCGGGCTGTAGGATTTTAAATGGATTCAGATACAGATAAGGCAAATTTTGCAGGTACCCTACCCCTTGCCATTCCTACCTTAAGGTATTATTAAGTACCTAAGATCTATCCGATTCATATCTAATGTAGGACTAAAGACACACCCACAAGGGTCCTCAAAAACTCCCCCAGTTTAAGCCTTGGCATCTGCATCAGGATAAAAGTTTAAATCTATTGCAAATCTAATTATAAGTACCACAAATCTAATTTACAAATTCCACAATTAGCTTGTAGTCAACCTAATAGACGCATGCTGCAGTGTTCTCCTATCCACATGGACCATTGGTTAGATCTACACTGATACTATTTGTAACAATATAGGATCTTACTAAAAAATGCTTGTCAAAAAGGTGTTATTTGGGTTCTTTGATATTGAATAAGTACCCAAGATTTACCTAGTAGATACTAAATATGAGACTAAATACATGCCCACATGAATCTTCACATACTTCCTTGTTTAAACCCTAGTATCTTGCCAAGCTCATGGTCCAAATCTATTCAAATCTAATTACAAATACCACAAATCTAATCACAAACACTTATGGTCAACCTAAAATGGACCCATGTTGCAGCTGTCTCTTAGTCTATATGGGTCATAGGCCAGATCTGCTATGATATAATTTGTAACAACTCAGTGCCTCATCTAAAAAAACTAGTCGTAAGATGTTATTAAGTATCCAAGATCTATGTAGTGCATAGCCAATAAGAGACCAAACACATGCCTCCATGGATCCTTACAATATGAGTTTTCATTTATTTAATTAATTTTGTATTGGTATTATTATTTTGATATGTTGAGGTGTTGAGATATTTTTTGTTGTTCACAAGTATTTTTGAGGCAAGTTCTCTCTTTATGTACTCTTTAATCTATTAGAATTTTAGAATTGTATTTTTCCTATAAGACACTTTTTTGTGGAAGTTTTATTACATGTTTTATTGAAGTGGTTGCATTCTTCGCATTAGTGAGTGTATACATAATGTAGTTCACATGGCATGGGATCAATTATGTATAAAAGGGATTATAGAATAAAAACTTCATGAGTTTTTGATAGTGAGTTTTATTGATAGATTTAATTGTGTTATTATTATTGGGACTATTGTTATGGATTTTTGTGTGACATTTTTATAGTTGATTGATGCCGGTCATTAGCCAAATCATGACAACCGATTGAAGCCTATCATGGGGCAAATCATGATCGTGTAACAGAAGATGCTTGTCATAGGGTGAATCATGACATTGGTTGCCTAATATCATGACGAAAATGGACAACAAACTGAAAGTTAAATAAGTTATTAATCATGATGTATTATTTAAACATGTCCAAACTTGGAAATTGTAAATTATTTTAGCTATTGAGTTAGTGGTAATCTTCATATTATATGCATAGCCATTATTTGTGTATTTTCATACTTCTATACTTGTTATTTTAATAAAACAAAATGTATATTGAATTGGTTTTTTTTAAAAATTGGTGAATTTCTCTTTAAATTGAAGTGTGTACAATTAAGAATTTATTCGTTGTTAAGCTTATAGCTTTCTTCTTTTCCAGATGAACGAATCAGTAAAACTCAGTTGTATCGAGGATGCAGTTGGAGTATTATCAAACTTTCTTTCATTTGAGACCTTGTTGGCCAGAACCTTGTATTTTAGTTGTTCGAATGGTATTATATCATCATGTGGAACTATTATTTAATAGTATTATCAAACTTTCTTTCATTTGAGACCTTGTTGGTCAGAACCTTGTATTGTAGTTGTTTGAATGGTATTATATCATCATGTGGAACTATTATTTAATCCATACCAAATGTTGGTATCGTTATGCTTATGTTAAATATTTTTTTTTATTACTTTAAGATTTGGATGCTTATAGACCTTAAGCTAGGTTATGTGCAGGAAGTTATTTAGATCCTTTCCATATATATCTTTGTCTAGCTGACATTGTATTTAGTTGATTGATAGATTAGGCTTGAGATACTTTACAGGGCTGAGCCTTGTGAGGTGTCTACCCTGTCGGCAGTATCATGTTAGGGCATGATAGATGGTGTTTAATCGTTGGTGGTAGTAAGGATGCCAGTTTTGACATGTTTTTGATTAGATTTTTAAATTTGACTGGTTCAAATTTGAATTTCAAATTGATGGATATTATAGTGCTCTAGGGTCCCCTCAAACCAAGACTCATAGGTACCCCTAGATTTGAGATAAATATATATTACTATAGAAGGTGTTTTAGAAGAAAAATCATGTTCGAATTGTGGTTACCAATCGACAACATTAGAGTGGCTATTTAAATCCCCACTAATGGCTATGACTATGCCATTAGATGACTGTACTTAACTAGAATTAAGCAAAACAAGAAATTTCAATAAGGATATATGTGGACTTTTGGCTAGGTGGTATATCGGGTTAAAAATTAGCCTCGGCTTTAGATCGGGCTTTAGGCTTGGTTTAAAATGTCTCAAGATTGAATTCAGGTTTACGTTATGGAGGCCAAACAGAAATCAGGCCTAACCTGAAGCTTGCCACTAAACTCCGCCCCCCACCCATCCTGATCCCACTCCCTTGATAAATTATTTGTTAGACTAAGTTCACATGGACTAGTCCAACCAGAAAGCAACACGTGGAATAGTAATTACTTTTTCCTCTTTTTTTTTTCTTTATATGTGTAATAGCAATATGCACCATGATGAATTTAGCAGCAGTGCAAAGTGTACGCGGTTCAACTAATAAGGTTTCATAAAATGCTTATCTAGGGTGCTATAACTAGGCCTTGACTGTGCACTAGGATGTTACTAACAGTATTAGTACCCTAATAAAGCCATGTTTTACATATGCCATACCTCTTTGAAGTATTGATAAAGTATTTTTATTTTATTCATGGATGTTTTTGACAATTGACAATAGCATGTGATGCCTATTTGGTATTAGGTATCCAAGATCTATAGGAACAAATAGGAAACTTTGTTATTTGATGGGTAATTGATGGAGAACAAAGACTCCAGATCCCTATTCCTTAAAACTATGTTTGGATGGTGAAATGGGAATGGAATAAGCTAGGTATTCTATCTTATTCCATGTTTCGTTCACAACCAAACACTCCTACTTGGCCATTTAGTATAGGCCAATTTTGTCCCCAAAAAAAAATCTACCTCAAGGTCCCCAGAACCATGCGGTGAATGAACTTGAGGTTCCAGAGCTTCCTGGCTTATCAAGGTCCCCAGATCACCTCTAACCATTGCCTGCGCCTGATCTCTATAGCAGATTACATCAGCCATCGACCCCCGTTCTTCTTTAAGAAGATGTGGTTGTCGTACCCCAAATCCTGGAACATTGTTTCAGAGGCTTGGACGATGCCGGTGCGAGGTGATGTCATGTAGAGGGTTTCGTGCAGGCTAGAGCTTACCAAGCGCAGACTCCGCAGGTGAAACTGCAAGGTAGTAGAGGATATATTTAGAAGGCCGGAGGAGGTGGAGGTGTCTATTGCTGAGCTTTAGGGGAGGGAGGATAGTATGGGTGGGCTGCCGGAGGCCGACTTGGGTGTACTGCGGCACAAACTCGCCCTGCACCACTCCTTACTAAGGCAGCAGGAGATGTTCTGGAGACAGAAGTCCCAGATCCCATGGATGAAGGAGGGCAACAGGAACACCCGCTTCTTCCACCGGTGGACCATCATTAGGAGGTAGAGGAGTATGATTCGTTCCCTGCTGTTTTTCAGCAATTTAGTTGTCTAGTTGTTTTGTTGTCTGATTCTAGTTCTGTCTTCTTCATGATCAGCAGCCATCTGTCTCCGCTTAAATTTCATGATTCAATTCCATTTGTCAATTCATACATCCCAATCCTAATTCGGAGTCAAGAAAAGTAGAATATTAAGTAAAAGGTGGGAAAACAGGATTATTTGTAAAGGTAATTGCTGTAGAATTCTATAGCAAGAGCTGAACTTTTCGTTTTAATTATCGTAGTTGGAAGATGGAGATCAAAAGAACATGCCGTGACAGTCTTGAATAGTGGAATACTAAGTAAATGGTGGAAAAAATGGGATTATTTCATGAAGATACTTGTATGAAATTCTATGGTAACAATTGAAGTTTTGGCTGCAATCATCGATGTTGTAAGATGGAAATCAAAAGAACGGAGAATAAATTTGGTATTCAACACAGAAATATAGAGAACTGTCTTGTGTTGGAGCTTGATGAATGGTAGAATTGGCACCTGATTCTCACCCACAAGCAGGGAAACAAAATCTCTTGTATAAATGGATGAAGTGGATGAACCTAGGGAAATGCTTGAGAGCATTTCCTATGCTGTGCATACATGTGGATGTATGCACACCACGGAATTCTGGTGTATATAACATGAAAGGTAACTGTATGGATTTTTTTTTTCCTACTGCTTCAGTCTATTCTAGGGGTGCAATTGAGCCGAGCTGAGTTGAGCGCATGCATATGCAATTTTTCTTACTCGAGCTCGACTCGAGCCCGGTAGTAGGTAAGTGGAGTTGAGCTCGGATCCGACTCGAGCTCAAGCAACCCGTTTGCGCCCCTAATCCATTCGGAGACAGAATTATGAATAGACTCGAGATGCACTTGTCTCTTTGAAGAATAATTTAACAATATTGAAGGCACGCACCATCTTGGAAAGGCGATCCACAAGAACAAAAACAGGATCCAATCCCTCTGTGTTCTTCTGGCAATTCCAAGAACACAATCTACATCATGCTTCATCTTGGACCAAGAGTAGCCACTGTAGACCAAAGCAAATATTTAGTCCTTGCCGAAGTGACCTTGTCCATGGAGCCCCTCAATGATCTTCTCCCTCAATGAGTAGTTTGGAATGCAAAGCTGGACTCCTCTAAATATATGACCATCTTTTACTTTGTAGTCAAGGCCTCTTGCAAGACTACGCTTCAGCCATCAAGCTCTTTAAACATTGGTCCTCTGCATACGGATATCTAAAAGAGTCCAAACCAATCGCTCGGACCTTCATGACAGTAAGCAGTCATGCCCTCCTCCTAGAAGCAAAAAACTACCCAATTCAAAGATCCTAACCTATGCTTTGGAGGTGGTACTCCTGCAGACAGAAAATTTACCTAACTCACCCACCGATTACCCAGCATATCCTTCCCTTGAACATTCCTCAAAGTCTCCTGATCGATGAGTAGAATAAACACTTGATGTCAAAGCCTCTAATGCCAGAGAACTTGAACAACCACATAAAATTAAGCATCATGAGTAGGTGAATATAGCTTCTCAATGAAGAATGTTATGTGCCTTCCTTCTTGACTGAGAATATATAGGTCCAACTTCCTTTGAAGAAGCATCACACTCCACCACAAAACTTCATTGAAATTAGGAAGAGCTAATGACTGGTGCGGCTCAAATCTCTTGATTTTGATTTTGTCCAAGCTCGCCGGCCCTCTGGTGTCCATTGGAAAGACTTTCCCTTCGAACAATCAATGGTTGGTGCCATCAAACTGCGAAATCCTCGAAACTGTGGTGCCATGCATCCATGGCAACTACATATCACCGAACTTCTTCAAAATACTTTTATTCAATCGAAAACAATACCAAACATCCACTATCTATGGTTATATCACTTTCCTTCTGGAACCAAGAAAGCTTATAAGGCCAAGGATGCTTCTCTATAGGTAGAGTTACTTTGTAATAGCCTCTTGAGATGTGACATTCTCCTAGCTTTCTCTATTCATTACGACCTTGCAAACTTAGCCATAAGACTATTTCTGATAACAAGCGACTTATCAATATCTCCCTTCAATCCCCTTCATCTCCTACATTGTCAACTTCATCATAGGTTGGGCCCATATCGTCCTCATGTACATCAGATCCTTCATTACCTTCAACTAATAGCTATTATTTTGGAGGAAAAATTGACCTTTTGTGCCCTTATTTTATGTATGAGCTATCTTTCCATAATTGTAACAACGGAGATTTGAACCACTATCTTGAGTCTTTTTGGCCACCTCGGCATGGTAGGATATCAGGTCTTCCCCGACTAGGATTTCTTTAAACATCAGCTCCATGCATCTCTTTTGATCTACTATCTTGTCCAATAGATTGGAACATCCTTTGGTTTTGCTGCTTCTCTTCAATAATAGCATGATCATATGCCTCATGCACAGTCCAAGTGCAGATTGAGGGTGTCTTGGATTGATTGGTGCAGCCCACCTATGTATATGGTCATCTATTGCTCCATCACCATAAACTTGTTTCTAGCAATGAACTGATAGTGTGCTTCAATGTAATCACAATAGATCTGTTGCCATGTTGAAAATTCTAGAGGTGTTGGTACAAGTTTTGGGTATAGTTGAAAGGTAGATGCTGTGTGGTTTGCCCCTCCACTCATGATCTTTTCTAGAATTGCTCCCACCAAGCTAAAGCTTGGTCTCTAAATTTTCAAGATACCAACTTCACCTTCTTCTCTTCTAGGACACATCCTTGTATTCAATGATGCATGCGAAGGTGTTCAAACAATCCAGTATCTTTGTCACCCCATCTGAAAGGTCCCTAACGTATAACTCCTTCAAGGATTTGATTGTCAAATCAGATGGCTATGTAACGCGATCCTCAACATGATCATCAACATAATCATCTTCATAGTGTGGTCTAAAGAAGTTCGATCCTCGACAAAAGCCAAATACATGGTCGAGAGATCTACTTACCTTATCAATTCTTCTATCTCAATATCTTGGTATTCATTTCATCAATGTGGCTCTTCATGAACATCAGCCCTAGACTGATTCTAATTTTGGTTCTATCTCTATTTCTTCTTCCGACCACCAGCCATCTATTTATATCAAAGTTCGAGTACCATGAAGCAATGAGGCTTCAACTGTAGGGTTCTAGCATGTCATAATGGGCAGCGGAAGCTAGGGATTTTAAAATTTTCTTAATAAAGTCCCTATGCATGAAACCCTTTTAAGCCTAGATCACCTTAATGATTACAATCAAATAATATAAAATAAATACAGAATTAGTAGAATACCTCAAAAGCTAATCCAAAGTGTACAATCTCCACGAGGCGTCCAAGTGTCCGCCCTCCAATGGTGATCCACACGAAAACTTGATCAAGACTTTAGCTCCAAAGACTTTTGATCCTTAATGCAGAATTCTTCTAAAGAACTCTAATGGCTTGCTTTCCTTCCTTTCTATTTTTCTTTAGCCTTCTAAAATCACTTCTAATCCTTTTGTCCTAATGAAGACCACCTTGTCTTGGCTTAGGACACACTAGAAGCAATGTTAGAAAGAAAGAAACTAATGTAAGAAAGAAGGGATATGAGAGAGAGAGAGTTGGATTGATTTCCGATGATTTGAAAACACCGGGAGCATTCCCTATTTATAGATGGCGTACGGATGCATTGTAGCCATCCATTCATGCATGAAGAGGGGCGTGAGATCAAGTGATGTGTCATTTGATGAGAGGGCATATCAGAAGTAGTCAGGATAAGATGAAGTGCTTATGATATGGCGCTTCATCCTTATCCATTCCCTAAGCATCTCTTCATGAAATCCACCGTACTCATGCCTCTCTTCATTTCTTCTCACGCATGAAAAATAGGGATCATTCTCAACCATTGATCAAGGCTAGATGATGATCCAAAGGCCCTTATTGGTGGCGCCATAAGAAAGAAGGAGAGAGAGAATGATGCGGTTGAAGGAAAAGTAGTTAGGATATGATGACGTGTCATCTTTATCCAATCCAAGTGGCACTTCTTCATGAGGCGCCATTCTAAATTCACCGTATTCCCTTCTTTCTCACGCCATCTGATGTTGACTAAGTCAATATCACAAGTCCATCACGAGCTCATGATCTCCCATCATCCCATGATGAAGATCCAATGGCTCTAATCCATGGCGCCATCCATTTGATCCTTCTCTTCATCCAAATGTTGATCCAACGGTCAAAATTAAATGTTTTATCAAATCTAATCCAATTAGACTCAAATCAAGCCAATTTAGGTGCCAACTCTTGGCTAACCCATATTAGAATATGATCTAATCAAATTAGATCAATTAAGAATCAGATTCGAATCCAATTCGAATCAGATTCGAATTCAGTTCGAATCAGGAGCTAAGGTTTGCAACACCTGCTAGGATGTTTATCTTGCAAACATGATCTAATCCAATTAGACCCTTGATAAGTTTTCTTGTGTGTGACCCATTGGGTTCCATACTTAGCCAGCAATAGGTGTGAGTGCGAGTTGACCCAACTTGATTAGAACTCTTCTAATCGATTTAAGTCCAAACTGCGCGAACCCGAACTTAACAATTAGAATCCTTTCTAATTGATGATCGAATTAAACTCTTTAGTTCGATCAAACCTATAAGACAAGATTGACGTCTAGCAACGTGTCATGTCTACCCGGAAAATATGAAATTTGGTGGAAATACCAAAAATACCCTTCAGTGGCAAGTTACCATGCAATTCAATCCTTTAATCAAACTGCATCCTAAATATGTATATGAGTATGAATATATGTCAAACTCAATTTCATATTCATATTTTTCTCAATCTTTTAATGATAATTCAAATAATGAAATATTAGAAACTCTTTCTAATTTTCATTCTGCTTTGATCAAAGGCTTCCTGAATTATCATATGATTAGAATAAATAGGATGCTATCTTCTTTTACTAGAAGTGATTAATTCCTTGTTGACCTACTCATAATCTTCGTACACAATCCACCATATCCAGAAGACCTCGTACATAACTTATTGTCATGAATGAGTGTAAACCAAAACATAGGTTCATGTGCACAAGATACCATGGTGATCTCAGTGTTGGATTGCCCCACAGCGGCGCGACGTTCGCGGCGGAATCCGCATGCCGGGCCCGGTGCATCGCATACGCCGGAACAGGATCGGGTAGATTTCAAAATTTTTCTGAATCAAAATGATTCAGAACCCTTTTGAATTAAGATGGGGACTAAACTAAGATCTAATAATTAATTATGAATTGTTAAACTACTAGAAAATCAGAAATATAAAATTTCAAATGAAGATCTCATCTTCACCTTTGTGCGGGTAGAAGAACACCGCAACCGATGATCGTGGTTTGGTTCCTTGTAGCCGCACAAACGTCCGGCCTCTACAAGTATCCACACGAGGTTGCTGAAGATCAGAGATGGGGCTTCACCGGGGTGCTAGCTCCTTGCAAAAGCCTCTCTTGGATGTCGAAGAAGAAGGAAGAAGAAATCACAAGGATCCCACCTTGTGCAGCCTTCAAAAGGAAGAAGAAAACCCTTCACCTTTTTTTATTCTTTTCTCTCCCTATTTGCTGATTTAAAAATCCCAAAAATTCCTTCTTGCTGCCCCACGGCTGGGAGAAGTTCTTCTCTTCAAACATGGGACGTGGGGCTCCCTTTTTATGGGGTTCAAAACCCTATGCGCCAGGAAACCTATTCCTAATAGGTTTCCTGGTGCCTTTCTTTATTGGCGGGCCCCTTGATTCTTGGAAAGAATCAAGGGGCGTTGGCTCCCAGCAAAGAAGGAGAGGGGGCCACGCCCCTCCTTGTCCTCTTGGCTGCCCCCTCTTGCCTATTTTGACCCCTCAAAATAAGGCATCAAGAGGGAGGCTCCAATAATAGGAAAAAAGGCTGAATTTGGCAGGATTTTCAAGGACTCGATCTAGCCAACTTTTGACTAGGATTTGAGTCAAATTTCTTTGGGTCAGACCCAACATAATTTGACTCAATTAATCAGCAAAAGACTTAATTATAATCTAATTATAATTATTTAATTCTTCCATTTAACTCACTAACTCTTAGTGGGTTATTTTGTACATCAATCTTATTGACAATTGACATTGTGATTCCAAATCACAAATCGACAATTCTAATAATCAGAACCTCTAATGTGTGTGACCTCATAGGTTCTAATCTGACTGGTAATGAGACATATTGAGATCTCCATCTCAGTATCATTGAAAACTCCTTTCAATGGGTTGGAACGATTCCAACTCTACTCATTAGGGTTTATCGATCATCAAGATAATCCCTATGAGTCCCACCATCCACTAGTGACACCTAGCAGCATGTAGTGGCTACCCAGCAGAATAGAATGATGAACCTCTAGGTGCAGTTGTCATGTGTTACAGTCCTTCTATCGTGGATCCCTACAAGACGGAGGTCATGGATAACTCGTCAAACCCCTTCGTCTGTCATATGTCAAAATTTATTCGACTTAAGTTCGAGAGTGGAAAACTCTTTCTCCACTGTGCATACTGCCCCGGCCGAGGTCTTACGAACTCAGTCTTATAAATCACATAGGATCTCTCCTTATCTATCAAGGTCGATAGATTCCATATAGGTGCATACCCTACTCCTACAGTAAACTTACTGCAGCCAATCTACACTGCATGGACCCATATGGCTAGAGACCATGTATGTGTGCAGTCAAACTACAATAACCTCACTGTGAGTAGCCGAAGCACTGCAGGTCAAAGGACCAGTCACACTACTGCAACATCAAGCAAGTCACTGACGAGTGGATAGACATCCAAGTGACTTCTTGTCTTGGTCACGCTCAGTACCCTTGTTCTCTAACAAGCACCTGCACTATCATTTCAGTGTCCCTACACTGTGGACTCAAGTCTCGTCCATCCAGAAGGAAAGTGATCTGTGCACTGATCGGATCGATCACCGTCCTCGTGATGATCCATTGATCAAGAGCATTTAGAAACTAATCACCAATGATACATGGCTCAAATTCTCAACTCTTGAGAATATGTATCATCATCTTATTAATTTCTTGGACGATTCATAGACACATAAACAATATGAATGAAAAGATGCCTTTTATTTATTCAATAATAAATAGTCAAGTACAAAATTATGTCCCTAGAATCAACAATGTGTCAGCCAAATTGGCTTCTAGGGCATACATCTAACAATCTCCCACTTGCACTAAAGCCAATTGGTCATATATCTTAGGCCCATCTTCTCAAGGTGGGCTTCAGTCTTTTGCTGACTCAGCTGCTTAGTGAACGGGTCTGCCACGTTATCCGCGGAGTCTACTCTCTGCACCTCTACATATTTCTTCTCAACATAGTCGTGTATGAGATGGAAGCGCCGCTCTATATGCTTAGACTTCTGATGAGACCTTGGCTCCTTAGCAAGGGCTATGGCGCCATTATTATCGCAGTAGAGTGTTATGGCATCTGATGTCATCACGTCCAACTCTGCAATGAATTTCTTGAACCAGAAGCCTTCCTTAGCAGCTTCAGAGGCGGCGATGTATTCGGCTTCCATAGTAGAATCAGCAATGATCGGTTGTTTAGAACTCTTCCAATTTACCGCACCACCATTGCACAAGAACACATATCCAGATGTTGACTTCCTGTCATCGACATCAGTCATGAAGTCTGAATCTGTGTACCCTTCTACTTTTAACTCTGATGATCCTCCAAAAACCAAGAATAAATCTTTAGTTCTTCTCAAGTACTTAAGAATATTCTTCACAGCTGTCCAGTGTTCTTCACCTGGATTCGACTGATATCTGCTTGTGACACTCACAGCAAGAGCTATATCAGGTCGTGTACACAGCATGGCATACATGAGGCTTCCTATTGCCGATGCATAGGGAATCTTGCTCATGCGTTGAATCTCTTCAGATGTGTTGGGGCACATCTTCTTGGAGAGATGAATTCCATGCCTAAGGGGTAAGAGACCCCTCTTGGAGTTTTCCATGCTGAACCTCTTCAGCACCTCCTCTATGTACATTTTCTGTGACAGGCCAAGCATCCTTTTAGATCTATCTCTATAGACCTTTATTCCCAAAATATAGGATGCTTCCCCAAGGTCTTTCATGGAGAATTCTTTTGACAACCAGACCTTGACCGAGGTTAGCATGGGAATATCATTCCCAATCAGGAGAATGTCATCTACGTACAGTACGAGAAAAACGACAGCACTCCCACTAACCTTTTTGTAAACACACGGTTCCTCTTCATTTTTGATGAAATCAAACGTTTTGATTGCTTCATTGAAACGAGTGTTCCAACTCCGAGATGCTTGCTTTAGTCCATAGATGGACCTTTGCAGCTTGCAGACCTTGTGATCTCCATCACTGGAAGTGAAACCCAAAGGCTGTTCCATATAGATATCTTCATCAAGATATCCATTCAGGAAAGCAGTTTTCACATCCATCTGCCAGATTTCATAATCATGAAATGCTGCAATGGCAAGCAATGTTCGGATGGATTTTAGCATGGCTACAGGTGAAAAGGTCTCCTGATAGTCAATGCCTTCGCGCTGACTATACCCTTTCGCCACAAGCCTTGCCTTATAGGTCTCTACCTCTCCATCCGAACCTATTTTCCTTTTGTAGATCCATTTGCATCCAATAGGTACAATACCTTCTGGTGGGTCTACTAAGGTCCAGACTTGGTTGGAATGCATGGAGTCTATCTCTGACTTCATAGCTTCCAGCCATTTCTCGGAATCGATATCAGATATCGCCTCGTTGTAGGTTTTGGGATCCTGTATGTGATCCCTATCTCCCACTAGGAACATTTCCTCGGTATCCTCTTCTAGTATACCTAAGTATCTATCGGGAGGATGGGAGACCCTACTAGATCTACGAGGTGGTCGAGGGACATCGTGTACTGGCTCCTTATGAATAGGTTCTATAGGATCCATGACTCGTTGCTTTTCAGAGACTTTCTCTTCAAGCTCAATTTTCCTCCCACTGCCTCTATCAAGGATAAACTGATTTTCCAAGAAGATGGCATGACGGCTCACAAACACATTGTGATCCTCTGAGACGTAAAAATTGTATCCTAATGACTCTTTAGGATATCCTATAAAACGAGCACTTATGGTCCTAGCCTCTAACTTGTCTGCCTGTAGTCTCTTGACGTGGGCTGGACATCCCCAAATCTTGAGATGACCCAGACTTGGTTTCTTACCATGCCATATCTCATACGATGTGGTAGGAACGGATTTAGAGGGAACTCTATTCAATAAATAAATCGCTGTGAGTAAGGCATCTCCCTAAAGGAACATAGGTAAATCAGTGAAGCTCATCATGGACCTGACCATATCCAATAGGGTCCGATTCCTCCTCTCTGACACCCCGTTGAGTTGAGGTGTACCTGGAGGTGTCCATTGTGAGACTATGCCGTTTTCTTTGAGATAGTTCCGGAATTCCCCACTAAGGTATTCTCCTCCTCGATCTGATCGAAGAGCCTTAAGAGGTTTTCCAGTTTGTTTTTCTACTTCATTCTTGAACTCTTTGAACTTTTCAAAAGACTCAGACTTGTGTCTCATAAGATACACATACCCATACCGTGAATAATCATCGGTAAAGGTAATGAAGTAAGAATATCGTCCCCTGGCTAGCACATCGAATGGGCCACATACATCTGTATGTACTAGGGTAAGTATTTCAGTGGTCCTCTCCCCATGTCCTACAAAGGGCAGTCTAGCCATCTTTCCTTGAAGACAGGACTCGCAAACTGGATATGACTCGGAAGTCAATGAGCCGAGAAGCCCATCTTTATCCATTTTGTTCATTCTGTCTTCTCCAATATGGCCAAGCCTGAAGTGCCACAAATATCTTTGGTTTATCTCATCTCTGGATCTTTTGGATCCTTTGGCACTCACATCTTGCTCGGTAACATTTACAGATACATCCATATGTAAATGATAGAGACTGTCAATCATGAAACCACGTGCGACTATTTTATTTCTTAAATAAATAGAACAGCAGTCATTGTCAAATGTAAAAACATGACCTTCCTGTGCTAGACATGAAACAGAAATCCAATTTCTGCTAGCAGCAGGTACATAATAGCAGTCTCTAAGTATTAAACTAAATCCAGACGGTAGTCGCAGATGGTAGGTGCCCACAGCCACAGCAGCAACTTTTGCCCCGTTGCCAATCCGAAGGGTTACCGCACCTTCCGCCAGCCTTCTACTTTCCTTTAGACCTTGCATGGTAGTGCACAAATGAGCACTAGAACCAGAATCTATAACCCAACTAGAAGTAGAAGAAACCGTTAGATTAGTTTCAATTATGAGCAAGCCTATACCTTCTGAAGGTGTGTCACCTTTCTTGTTCTTCAGGCTCTCGAGGTATGAAGGACAGTTTCTCTTCCAGTGGCCTTCGACATTGCAGTGGAAATATTTTCCTTTGTCGTTAGCCTTTTTCTTTTGAACTTCCTTCTTTGGCTTCTTGTCCTTCTTCTGCTTCTTAGCAGGCTTCTTTTTCTTCCAAGTAGACTTTCTCTTGGAACCAGAAGTCAACTCAGCAGCAAGGACATTGCCCCTTGAACCTTTCAAGGCTCCCTCAGCAGTTACCAACATGTTGATTAGTTCAGTCTTAGTGCATTCAATCTTATTCATGTGGTAGTTTACTATAAACTGACCAAATGAATCAGGAAGTGACTGTAGGATCAAATCCACTTGTAATTCCTTGTGCATGTCCATACCGAGCTTCTCAAGCTCCTCTAGGTCCTTGATCATGGTCAGACCGTGATCATGGACAGACTGCCCTTCGCGCATCTTCGCTTTGAAGAGCCTCTTGGACACTTCAAAACGAGCTGTGCGACTCTGCTCACCATACAACTCTTGCAGGTGTGCCAGTATGTCCCTAGCAGTCTTCATATTTTCATGCTGGCATTGGAGTTCATTAGACATGGATGCCATCATATAGCATTTTACTCTAATGTCATCATCCAACCACTTTTTATGCATCTCACGCTGAACATCAGTAGGACGTGTTGGTAGTGTGGGGATATCTGAATCGAGTATGTAGCCTATTTTCTCACAATCCAAAACAATTTTGAGATTTCTAAGCCAGTCCTTGTAATTGGTTCCGGTCAGTCGGTTGGTCTCAAGAATACGGGTCAAAGGGTTTGAAGCCGACATTGTATCTGCAGAGAGTAAAGATTCTAGTTAGACTTTTGTACTTGATCCTAATCTGTTCTAAGGTCTTTTAGAACAAATGTAACTCCCACTATTTTCTCGAATCCCTCACACTCCCCTGGTAGGAAAACGGAAATCCCACACGACTAGGATTTCTAGTGGGTACTGCGGTCCCACCAATTTACATGCCACCTCACCTAACAGTTATTGGTGACACATAGATTGATGAATGTACAACTCTTGTACAATGCTTCTCAAGCATGTTGCAGTGTAACTTGGTCTCTAAGCCATGAAAACCTCTCCTAACAGTTATTGGTCCCATTTCTTAGTTAAGTCAGACCCACCGTATAACCGTAGGAATAAAGTCGTCATTGGGTCCTCACCTAACAGTTATTGGTGCCCAACCCCACCTTTACCCTACAACATCTCATGTCTATAGAGAGGTCCAGCCCCCCGATGCAACTTGACCACTGTGTCCAGCCGAGACAAATCAACATCAGAAAGACCTTAGCAGCTCTACTACAGTGGAAGACCTATTGACTTAATATTGGTTAATCAGGTCTTAGTGTTTGCAACTTGAGCTCTTCATAAGAGGTAATCGAACAATTGGCCAGGTAAGCAGGTGGGAGGCTCCCCTTACTCAGAGAGTAAGGTCCTAATTAAGTAACCACCTTTCATGCTTTCCTAGACACCAATTAGATCAATTAATCTAATATGACTTGCTCATGTCGGTTCACTCTCGACTTGATTGAGGAGGTTTTGATTTAGGTCTCAATTGGGTTTGCTACATCACATGTAAACCTATCTACCCGACTCTCATTCACATCACATGCAAACGGTACATCACAGGCAGTTATAATCGCAGCATCAAATTAAAGCTAAACTTTAACTAGGTGATGATCATGGATTCTAATTAGGTCGTATTACAAGCACATGCACATCAATCGATCAAGTGGTCTTCAACTCTTGAATTGGTTCCAAGCCTCCTTGATTCGATCCTTGATCAACTCTTGATCCCATCGCCATCAACTGCTTAGATCACCTTTCATCTCATGCCTTTGCTTCAACTTGATCGTTGATGTACATCACATCACAGAAATATAACCAGATGTAAAATAAAAATAAAATAAATTACATCTCCTTTTAGAAGGCACGCAGGCCTCTCAAAATATAAAATAAGATGCATGCAAGCATCTACAAAATTACATGACATTACAGATCACATCGCAGGTCATTACATTCGATACCAAAAGGGTTTGAATCCTATGATCATCACCACATGCATCTCATGCATGATTTTATCTAATCTGATTTTAATTTTATTATGCAACCATCTGAGATCCAGATCATGCAATACCTTAATTTTAAACATCATAATCATATCATAATTTTAAAACTAACATCGCATGATCGATCTAACAAAATCAGCATGCTGAAAATTTTCAGCAACACAAAATTTCAGCACGCAGAATTTTTCAGCATGCATAATAATTAAAAAATCAGAACTAATTCATAATTAATTAACTATTATCTTAATTGGATCCCCAAAACCATGGCTCTGATACCACTGTTGGATTGCCCCACAGCGGCGCGACGTTCGCGGCGGAATCCGCATGCCGGGCCCGGTGCATCGCATACGCCGGAACAGGATCGGGTAGATTTCAAAATTTTTCTGAATCAAAACGATTCAGAACCCTTTTGAATTAAGATGGGGACTAAACTAAGATCTAATAATTAATTATGAATTGTTAAACTACTAGAAAATCAGAAATATAAAATTTCAAATGAAGATCTCATCTTCACCTTTGTGCGGGTAGAAGAACACCGCAACCGATGATCGTGGTTTGGTTCCTTGTAGCCGCACAAACGTCCGGCCTCTACAAGTATCCACACGAGGTTGCTGAAGATCAGAGATGGGGCTTCACCGGGGTGCTAGCTCCTTGCAAAAGCCTCTCTTGGATGTCGAAGAAGAAGGAAGAAGAAATCACAAGGATCCCACCTTGTGCAGCCTTCAAAAGGAAGAAGAAAACCCTTCACCTTTTTTTATTCTTTTCTCTCCCTATTTGCTGATTTAAAAATCCCAAAAATTCCTTCTTGCTGCCCCACGGCTGGGAGAAGTTCTTCTCTTCAAACATGGGACGTGGGGCTCCCTTTTTATGGGGTTCAAAACCCTATGCGCCAGGAAACCTATTCCTAATAGGTTTCCTGGTGCCTTTCTTTATTGGCGGGCCCCTTGATTCTTGGAAAGAATCAAGGGGCGTTGGCTCCCAGCAAAGAAGGAGAGGGGGCCACGCCCCTCCTTGTCCTCTTGGCTGCCCCCTCTTGCCTATTTTGACCCCTCAAAATAAGGCATCAAGAGGGAGGCTCCAATAATAGGAAAAAAGGCTGAATTTGGCAGGATTTTCAAGGACTCGATCTAGCCAACTTTTGACTAGGATTTGAGTCAAATTTCTTTGGGTCAGACCCAACATAATTTGACTCAATTAATCAGCAAAAGACTTAATTATAATCTAATTATAATTATTTAATTCTTCCATTTAACTCACTAACTCTTAGTGGGTTATTTTGTACATCAATCTTATTGACAATTGACATTGTGATTCCAAATCACAAATCGACAATCCTAATAATCAGAACCTCTAATGTGTGTGACCTCATAGGTTCTAATCTGACTGGTAATGAGACATATTGAGATCTCCATCTCAGTATCATTGAAAACTCCTTTCAATGGGTTGGAACGATTCCAACTCTACTCATTAGGGTTTATCGATCATCAAGATAATCCCTATGAGTCCCACCATCCACTAGTGACACCTAGCAGCATGTAGTGGCTACCCAGCAGAATAGAATGATGAACCTCTAGGTGCAGTTGTCATGTGTTACAGTCCTTCTATCGTGGATCCCTACAAGACGGAGGTCATGGATAACTCGTCAAACCCCTTCGTCTGTCATATGTCAAAATTTATTCGACTTAAGTTCGAGAGTGGAAAACTCTTTCTCCACTGTGCATACTGCCCCGGCCGAGGTCTTACGAACTCAGTCTTATAAATCACATAGGATCTCTCCTTATCTATCAAGGTCGATAGATTCCATATAGGTGCATACCCTACTCCTACAGTAAACTTACTGCAGCCAATCTACACTGCATGGACCCATATGGCTAGAGACCATGTATGTGTGCAGTCAAACTACAATAACCTCACTGTGAGTAGCCGAAGCACCGCAGGTCAAAGGACCAGTCACACTACTGCAACATCAAGCAAGTCACTGACGAGTGGATAGACATCCAAGTGACTTCTTGTCTTGGTCACGCTCAGTACCCTTGTTCTCTAACAAGCACCTGCACTATCATTTCAGTGTCCCTACACTGTGGACTCAAGTCTCGTCCATCCAGAAGGAAAGTGATCTGTGCACTGATCGGATCGATCACCGTCCTCGTGATGATCCATTGATCAAGAGCATTTAGAAACTAATCACCAATGATACATGGCTCAAATTCTCAACTCTTGAGAATATGTATCATCATCTTATTAATTTCTTGGACGATTCATAGACACATAAACAATATGAATGAAAAGATGCCTTTTATTTATTCAATAATAAATAGTCAAGTACAAAATTATGTCCCTAGAATCAACAATGTGTCAGCCAAATTGGCTTCTAGGGCATACATCTAACACTCAGGTCAAAGGATCAGTTGCACAACTCCCACTAAGAGAATCATCTTTTGACATGTAAGTAAGACTTCATAAGATTTCTCTTTGTAGGTCAATTCAGTGAACTCATTCTTCTAATGAGCACCCATATCTTTGTATTAGTGTCTCCACACAAATGATTGTGAGATCAATCATCCTCTGCATCGAGCATACATAAGACATGCCAGTCTTTCCGGTAATCATTGATCCCCGACTCAATGTACCAATGACTGGAAATATTTAAGATTAGGATTTTAGGATTTTAAGTCTCACTAGTATGATCTCATCATAGTCTTAAAACCATTGCCCTAATCTAAGGAGTTTATCATACATATAATCAACAGCATATGATAAAATATAATGCCTTTATTCATATTTAAATGTCATGTACATGATTTGGACAAATCAAAAGAAAAACCCTTCGCAATACATATTGCGATTGGCTTGTAGGGGATCTACTCTTTCAATCTCCCACTTGCACTAAAGCCAATCGCTCTTATATTTTATCCCCATACAATCGAGGTGGCGATCGAACTGCTGTTGTGGTAGAGCTTTAGTGAACGGGTCTGCTAGGTTGTTCTTGGTGTCTACTCGTTCAATGACTATGTCTTGTCTCTCGACAATCTCTCGAACAAGATGGAAGCGTCTTAGAATGTGCTTAGATTTGTGATGAGACCTTGGTTCCTTCGCTTGAGCAACAGCTCCAGTGTTATCACAATAAATTGGAACTGGTCCAGCAATCTCGGGAACTACTCCTAACTCAGAGATGAACTTCTTCATCCAGACAGCTTCCTTAGCGGCTTCACTTACAGCAATGTATTCTGCCTCAGTAGTTGAGTCAGCTACAGTTTGCTGTTTGGAACTCTTCTAGCTCACTGCACCACCATTTAGGGTAAAGACATACCCTGAAGTGGACTTGCTATCATCTGGATCTGATTGAAAACTAGAATCAGAAAATCCTTCTAGTTTCAACTCAGATCCTCCATAAACTAAAAAAATATCTTTAGTCCTTCTCAAGTACTTAAGAATATTTTTCACAGCTATCCAATGATCCTCTCCTGGATCAGCCTGAAATCTACTTGTTATGCCTAAGGCATAAGCAACATCAGGCCTAGTACATAGCATAGCATACATAATCGATCCTATTGCCGAAGCATAGGGAATAGAATTCATTCTATTCCTCTCTTCAGATGTCTTAGGAGACATCTTCTTAGAGAGACGTATGCCATGACTCATAGGCAAATAACCTCTTTTACTTTCTTCCATGCTGAATCTTTTCAGCACATTATCTATGTACCTAGACTGGGACAAGCCTAGCATCCTTTTAGATCTATCTCTATAGATCTTTATACCAAGTATGTAGGATGCTTCTCCCAAGTCTTTCATAGAAAAGCTTTTTGACAGCCAAGTCTTGACCGATTGTAACATTGGAATATCATTTCCAATGATCAGTATGTCATCTACATACAATATTAAGAAGACAATGGCACTCCCACTAGTCTTCTTGTACACACATGGTTCATCCACATTTTTGATAAAACCAAACTCTTTGACTGTTGTATCAAAACGGATGTTCCAACTCCTCGATGCTTGCTTTAATCCATAAATGGATCTCTTAAGCTTGCATACTTGATTTGCTCTCTTACTTGAGACAAATCCTTCTGGCTGTGTCATGTAAACTTCTTCCTCAAGATAACCATTAAGGAAGGCGGTTTTGACATCCATCTGCCAGATTTCATAATCATAGTATGCAGCTATTGCAAGCAAAATCCGAATAGATTTGAGCATAGCTACTGGCGAAAAAGTTTCATCATAGTCAATTCCTTGCTTTTGCCTGAAACCTTTTGCCACCAATCTAGCCTTGTAGGTTTCAACTTGGCCATCTGCTCCAATCTTTTTCTTATAGACCCATTTGCAACCTATAGGGTTTACACCCTCTGGTGCATCAACCAAAGTCCATACTTGGTTGGTATACATAGAATCTATTTCGGATTTCATGGCTTCTAGCCATTTGTCAGAGTCATTACTCATGACAGCTTCCAAATAGGTCAGAGGATCATTATTCTGAACAATGTGGGCTTCATCATTTTCAATGATGAACCCATATCTCTCAGGTGCTCTTCGCACTCTATCTGACCTTCGGAGAGGAGATGTGTGTTGTGGTTGTACCTCATCAATGGGTACATCTGGTTGAAGAATTTCTTGTGTTTCTATTTGTAGGTCTTGAACTTCTTCAAGTTCTATTTTTCTATCCTTGCCCTTTTCTAAGATAAACTCTTTTTCTAAGAAAATGGCATGCCTACCTACAAAAACTTTTTGTTCGGTAGGATGATAGAAGATGTATCCTATACTATCTTTAGGATAACCTACAAAAATATATTTATCTGATCTAGCACTTAGCTTGTGTCCAAAATTTCTTTTGACATAAGCTTGACAACCCCATATCTTAAGATACTTAAGATTAGGCTTCTTTCCTCTCCATATCTCATATGGAGTGCTAGGTACAGACTTAGAAGGTACCCTGTTTAATATTAGTGCAGCAGTCTCTAGGGCAAAACCCCAGAAGGAAATAGGAAGATCAGTAAAGCACATCATGGACCGTACCATATCTAATAAAGTACGATTCCTCCGTTCAGCTACACCATTTAATTGTGGCGTATACGGAGGTGTCCATTCAGAGAGAATGCCCTTTTCTTTAAGATGATTTAAAAATTCACTAGAAAGGTATTCACCTCCTCGATCAGATCGAAGGATTTTAATACACTTTCCGGTTTGTTTTTCAACCATACTTTGATACTCTTTAAACTTATCAAAAGCTTCGGATTTATGTTTCATAAGATACACATATCCGAATCTTGATAAATCATCAGTGAATGTGATGAAGTAAGAGTATCCACCTCTAGCTGGAGTTGTCATAGGACCACATACATCTGTGTGTATAAGTCCTAATAACTCACTTGCCCTTTCTCCATGTCCAGTGAATGGAGACTTAGTCATTTTACCCATAAGACAAGATTCACAAGTTCCTAATGATTCATAATCATAAGGATCAAATAACTCTTCTTTGTATAACTTGTTGATTCTTGATTCACTTATGTGACCAAGTCGGCAATGCCAAAGAAGGGTGTTATTTACTTCCTCTCTCTTTCTTTTATTGCTTTTATTAATATGAAAGACATTGTCATTAAGTAATAAAACAAGAAGACCATTTTCCATAATGCCATTGCAAAGATGCTTATTAGAAAAATAAATAGAGCAACCATTGCCCTTTCCATTAATTTCAAATCCTTTCTTTAACAACAAAGGAATGGAAATTACATTTCTAATAATTTTGGGCATATAATAACAATCTTCTAATTGTAGGAGCTCTCCCGAAGGTAACTCCAAGTTGTAGGTTCCAACAGCTTCAGCCTGGATGGACTCTCCTCCAGCGCCATACAGCTCGAAGTCACCTTTCTTCAAAATTTTAATTTTCTGTAGTCCATGCAAAGATTTGCAAATGTGAAAACCACAGCCGGTATCCAATACCCATGAATTTGAATTTGAAGAACTTAATGACAAGTTGGCATGTAACATAAACATACCTTTTGATGCAACTCTTGCATCAGTCTTCATACTTGCAAGAAAACTCTTGCAATTCCTTTTCCAGTGGCCAGCTTTGCCGCAATGAAAACAGGTACTTGATCCGGAGTTTTTCTTTCCTTTTTTCTTTTTGATGCTACTCTTGGGGTTCAATCGTTTCTTAGAACCCTTATTTCCCGATTTCCTTTTAGAAGTGCCATCTATAAGAAGGAGTGGACCTTTATCCTTCTTAATATGGCCTTCAGCTGTTTTGAGCATATTTAACAGCTCGGGCAGGGAGGTGTTCAGCTTGTTCATGTGAAAGTTCACAACAAACTGAGAGAATGAATCAGGCAGTGATTGCAGGATCAAATCCTGACTGAGCTCACTATCCATAGCAAAACCTAATTGACTTAATCTAGTGATTAAGTCTATAACCATAAGAACATGGTTTTGCACTGGAGTTCCTTCATTCATTCTAGCACGGAACAACTGCTTAGATATCTCATACCTAGCAGTCCTGCTTTGTTCTCCATACAACTCTTTTAAATTGAGAAGTATGGATTGAGTGTCCATGCCTTCATGTTGCCTCTGTAATTCATTGCTCATAGAGGCAAGTATGATACATTTGACAGTCAAACTGTCATTTTTCCACATCTTATGTGTGGCAACCTCCTCTTCTGTAGCATCATCCCCTAGATCTCCAAGATCAGGGGTTTCAAGTATATAGGAAATTTTCTCCTGAGTGAGTACTATCTTTAAATTCCTCAACCAGTCCACATAGTTTGGTCCGGTCAACTTGTTGGCATCTAAGATGCCTCTTAGTGAAAGTGAAGAAGCCATTTAATAATTCTACATATGCAAGAACATAACTAATATAAGCAGACCAATCATGATGACATGTTTGCAATTAGATAAGGACTTTAATCTAATTTGTCTCCTACTATTTTTATCGAATATCATAGCCCTCTCCTATGATAAACGTGAAAATATAATTTTTCTTAGTAGGGTTGAGATCCTAATTCATCATAAAAAGCCTTATGGTTACACAACAAACCTTTATGAGTTCAAAGGTAGGAAACTCTTTCCGATTGCATCTCATGCAATTCTCAACTTTATCTTGTCCTCTTAAAATACTTATTGCCTTGTGTTAGCACAACAAACAATAATATTTTAGTTAAGTCAAACCCTTCATTTCCATATAGTCATATTCGAATAATATTGCCCTTGTGGTTGCACAACAAGGCAATATATTAAAATATGCCATAAGCATCTTAATGCACCAAGACAGTATAACATCAGTCCCCATTGCAAGTTTTGTGTTAGCACAACAAACTAGCATGGATCTTGACATAATAATATCGAGGCATGAAGGAAGGCTATCAATAGTATTATATCAATATTAAGCTTATCCATAATAGACAATCAAACAATTGGCCAGGTAAGCAGGTGGGAGGCTCCCCTTACTCAAAGAGTAAGGTCCTAATTAAGTAACCACCTTTAGTGCTTTCCTTAGACACCAATTAGATTAATTGTTCTAGAATGGGTTAGCTTAAAATTTTTTAACACTATGACTTAATATAATTTTTATTGAGGGCTTACTAGTCTCTAGCACATTCTTTAATTGTAACATATATTTAACATATCTAAAATAAGCTATCATGCATCATAGCTATCTCATAGCATGTATAAATTATAAGCAACTAATTAACATGCTTCAACATATTTTCATATGGAAAATTTCATATCATGACATTTTATTACATATCATATCATATATGAATCATATATTTCAGCATTTCATTAAGCATATGACATTACTATCTCATAGTAAATTAATAATCATACATCATGCATTATTATTTGATTGAACCAATTAAGGATGGCTCTGATACCACTGTAGGGTTCTAGCATGTCATAATGGGCAGCGGAAGCTAGGGATTTTAAAATTTTCTTAATAAAGTCCCTATGCATGAAACCCTTTTAAGCCTAGATCACCTTAATGATTACAATCAAATAATATAAAATAAATACAGAATTAGTAGAATACCTCAAAAGCTAATCCAAAGTGTACAATCTCCACGAGGCGTCCAAGTGTCCGCCCTCCAATGGTGATCCACACGAAAACTTGATCAAGACTTTAGCTCCAAAGACTTTTGATCCTTAATGCAGAATTCTTCTAAAGAACTCTAATGGCTTGCTTTCCTTCCTTTCTATTTTTCTTTAGCCTTCTAAAATCACTTCTAATCCTTTTGTCCTAATGAAGACCACCTTGTCTTGGCTTAGGACACACTAGAAGCAATGTTAGAAAGAAAGAAACTAATGTAAGAAAGAAGGGATATGAGAGAGAGAGAGTTGGATTGATTTTCGATGATTTGAAAACACCGGGAGCATTCCCTATTTATAGATGGCGTACGGATGCATTGTAGCCATCCATTCATGCATGAAGAGGGGCGTGAGATCAAGTGATGTGTCATTTGATGAGAGGGCATATCAGAAGTAGTTAGGATAAGATGAAGTGCTTATGATATGGCGCTTCATCCTTATCCATTCCCTAAGCATCTCTTCATGAAATCCACCGTACTCATGCCTCTCTTCATTTCTTCTCACGCATGAAAAATAGGGAGCATTCTCAACCATTGATCAAGGCTAGATGATGATCCAAAGGCCCTTATTGGTGCCGCCATAAGAAAGAAGGAGAGAGAGAATGATGCGGTTGAAGGGAAAGTAGTTAGGATATGATGACGTGTCATCTTTATCCAATCCAAGTGGCACTTCTTCATGAGGTGCCATTCTAAATTCACCGTATTCCCTTCTTTCTCATGCCATCTGATGTTGACTAAGTCAATATCACAAGTCCATCACGAGATCATGATCTCCCATCATCCCATGATGAAGATCCAATGGCTCTAATCCATGGCGCCATCCATTTGATCCTTCTCTTCATCCAAATGTTGATCCAACGGTCAAAATTAAATGTTTTATCAAATCTAATCCAATTAGACTCAAATCAAGCCAATTTAGGTGCCAACTCTTGGCTAACCCATATTAGAATATGATCTAATCAAATTAGATCAATTAAGAATCAGATTCGAATCCAATTCGAATCAGATTCGAATCCAGTTCGAATCAGGAGCTAAGGTTTGCAACACCTGCTAGGATGTTTATCTTGCAAACATGATCTAATCCAATTAGACCCTTGATAAGTTTTCTTGTGTGTGACCCATTGGGTTCCATACTTAGCCAGCAATAGGTGTGAGTGCGAGTTGACCCAACTTGATTAGAACTCTTCTAATCGATTTAAGTCCAAACTGCGCGAACCCGAACTTAACAATTAGAATCCTTTCTAATTGATGATCGAATTAAACTCTTTAGTTCGATCAAACCTATAAGACAAGATTGACGTCTAGCAACGTGTCATGTCTACCCGGAAAATATGAAATTTGGTAGAAATACCAAAAATACCCTTCAGTGGCAAGTTACCATGCAGTTCAATCCTTTAATCAAACTGCATCCCAAATATGTATATGAGTATGAATATATGTCAAACTCAATTTCATATTCATATTTTTCTCAATCTTTTAATGATAATTCAAATAATGAAACATTAGAAACTCTTTCTAATTTTTATTCTGCTTTGATCAAAGGCTTCCTGAATTATCATATGATTAGAATAAATAGGATGCTATCTTCTCTTACTAGAAGTGATTAATTCCTTGTTGACCTACTCATAATCTTCGTACACAATCCACCATATCCAGAAGACCTCGTACATAACTAATTGTCATGAATGAGTGTAAACCAAAACATAGGTTCATGTGCACAAGATACCATGGTGATCTCAGGTCAAAGGATCAGTTGCACAACTCCCACTAAGAGAATCATCTTTTGACATGTAAGTAAGACTTCATAAGATTTCTCTTTGTAGGTCAATTCAGTGAACTCATTCTTCTAATGAGCACCCATATCTTTGTATTAGTGTCTCCACACAAATGATTGTGAGATCAATCATCCTCTGCATCGAGCATACATAAGACATGCCAGTCTTTCCGGTAATCATTGATCCCCGACTCAATGTACCAATGACTGGGAATATTTAAGATTAGGATTTTAGGATTTTAAGTCTCACTAGTATGATCTCATCATAGTCTTAAAACCATTGCCCTAATCTAAGGAGTTTATCATACATATAATCAACAGCATATGATAAAATATAATGCCTTTATTCATATTTAAATGTCATGTACATGATTTGGACAAATCAAAAGAAAAACCCTTCGCAATACATATTGTGATTGGCTTGTAGGGCATCTACTCTTTCATCAACACGAACAATGCACACAACAGTCGTAGTTATATAGAGAGAAGCACAATGAACAAGAAGAGAAAAGTGTAGGATAAACTTCACATAGTCTTTAATGGAAAAGCCATTGGCGAGAAGCTAATAATGCTGCGATCTTCATCTATGAATGCATTGGCTCCTACGAGGCTTGGTGTGATCCAACTGATTGTACTTGCTAGGCATATCCTTCTCTACAACAGAATAGAAATTGGAAGGGAGATGGGAGGATTTGAAACTTTTATTCTAAAATCTGCGTAATGGTAGAACAACAAATATAAAAAAATAAATCAATAAAAAAATAGAAGATTTTAAAAATGAGGAAAGAAAATTATATACTTCTAACAAGATAATGGTAGCCTTGTATATTATAATACCTGTCCTCAAGTCTACATAATTAGTCATATCAATTTGTATAAAGATAAGCACATAAGACAATCTGCCATTATGTTCAGAACCATGTTCTAGGAGGAGGTAATGGGTTCGAATTTTAGGAAGGTTGTATTTTAAGGATTTTAACTCATGATTTCTAGAAAATCTAAAGTTATGATACCATGATAACAATATGTCAGAATGCAAAAGCTTAAGCTAATAGCAAAAGGGTCACCAATGTAAATTAGACTTGATAAACAATATTATACAACTGACAACATTTTCTTAGCAATCCATATGCCCTTGTAAAAATCCAGTAACTCGATCATAAGGACTTCATAATCCACCAAGTGGATAAACTAACAAGAAAAATCAGAACCACCAAAGAAAAGAACTAGATCAAAAGAATGAAACAAAACAACATTCATATAGTCCAATTTCATACATCATTAATTGATACATCAAATCATTGAAAACACAACATAAAATGATTGATAAAACTAAAATAAACTCTAGAGTTAATTAGGTCTACACCAAGGAGGGGGAGGAAAAAGAGAAAAGTAAAAGATAATGGATAGATTTAGAAGCCTTGTCCATATTGTTATCGATATCAATTGTCTAGTAGATAGTGCATCTAGAGCCCGAATAAAGCCTTCTTTCTCTTTTTATAGTAAAAGGGATACGCAATTGCAGAAATGACTATATTTGTTAGTTAGTAACAATGGTTCTCGATTTGACTATCTTACTTTTAAGTGTCCAAAATACTACTAATAGGAGATTATTGCAGAAATAACCTTTCTCAAAAACTTTGGCCAAAATGCTTTACATTCTTTTTGATAGTGTTGTTAAGAGTGTTGTATAGGTGCCTAGGCGGTCTTGTTGGGAACCCGCCCATGCCGCTGATATTTCAAAAAAAAAAATCAGATGGCAGCGGAAGAGGCATGTGCGGGATCGACGTTCATCGCATGAACGTTGTTTCATGAACCGTTCGTAGTTAGGCAAGAATTAAAAAATTTTAAAACATTTAGAAGATCAGATCTTCACCTTGTGCGGGTAGATGATCACCGCAAACTGAAGTTCGTGGTTTTAGGATGAAGGTTCGTTTGAAGCCGTTCAAACGTCCGGCCTCTACGGGTATCCACACGATGCAGAGGACCGATCAAAGCTTTCTTGTCTTCCCGGGGTGCTAGCTCCCTTGCAAAGACTTCTTTTGATGGCTGATTTCCTCTCTATCAATCAACCCTTGATTGTGCTTGAGAGGAGGAAGAAGAAGAAGGCAACTGGATGAAGAACCAAAGCCCTTGCAGCCTACTTCCTTTTCCTTGCGTTGGAAGGAGGAAGAGAAGAGGAGGGGGGCGCCAATGGCTTTTCCTTTTCTTCCGTTGCTTGCAGCTGAACCAAGAGGAGAGGAGAGGGAGGCGTACGGCTTGAAGAGGAGGAGGACCAAGTTTGCCCTAGGTGCCACCCACAAGCCCTTTTAAAGGCATGAAGGGCTCCTACAAATTAGGAGCCCTTGATTACCTTAAGGGGGGCGTCGGCCCCTCTTGTGTTGCCGCCCCAAGCAAAGGAAAGGAGGAGGGGCGTGTGCCCCTCCTTCATGGTTGCCCTATTCCTCATTAAGTAAGGATTTGGATGCCCTAATGTGATTAAGTCCTAATCCAATTAGGCTTAGTCCAAGGGTGAACCAATTTGGGTCCAATCTAGGTAAGTCCTAATCCAATTAGAACTTAAAACAATTTTGACTCAATTGAACTCTTCAATCCTAATCCAATTAGGAGTCTTATTGATTCATTAGACTAATAATTAATTGTGACTTAAGAAACCCTAATCCAAATTAGGACATATTTGATTTTAGTCCTAATCCAATTAGGACTCTATTTGAATCCGAAGTCCTAATCTGATTAGGACTCTAGGAATCCTACTCCAAGTAGGAATCCGATTCTAATTCAAAACTCCTAATCTTATTAGGATTGTAGGAATCTTATTCCAAGTAGGAATTCCAGTCGTACTCCAACTAGGATTTCCAGTCCTAATCCAATTAGGACTCTAGGAATCCTACTCGAAGTAGGACTCTTGTTTTAAGTCCAATTAATTTCCTTTGTTCCTTCTTCAACCGAATATCAATCGAATTGATTACTTGTGATTCCTAATCACAATTCAACCATCGAATCGGTCAATACTTCTAGTGTGTGTGACCCCATAGGTTCTACTCTGACTGGTAGTGAGATATATCATGATCTCTATCATGATATCATTGAAAACTCCTTTCAATGGATTGGAACGATTCCAACTCTACTCATTAGGGTTTATCGATCATCGAGATAATCCCTGTGAGTCCCACCATCCACCAGTGACACCTAGCAGCATGTAGTGGCTACCCAGTAGAATAGAATGATGAACCTCTAGGTGCAGTTATCGTGTGATACAGTCCTACTATCGTGGATCCCTACAGGACGGAGGTCATGGACAACTCGTCAAACCCCATCGTCTGTCATATGTGAAGATTTATTCAACTTAAGTTCGAGAGTGGAAAACCCTTTTTCCACTGTGCATACTGCCCCGGCCGAGGTCTTACGAACTCAGTCTTATAAATCACATAGGATCTCTCCTTATCTATCAAGGTCGATAGATTCCTTATAGGTGCATACCCTACTCCTACAGTGAACTTACTGCAGCCAATCTACACTGCATGGACCCATATGTCTAGAGACCATGTATGTGTGCAGTCAAACTACAATAACCTCACTGTGAGTAGCCGAAGCACCGCAGGTCAAAGGACCAGTCACACTACTGCAACATCAAGGAAGTCACTGACGAGTGGATAGACATCCAAGTGACTTCTTGTCTTGGTCACGCTCAGTACCCTTGTTCTCTAACAAGCACCTGCACTATTACTTCAGTGTCCCTACACTATGGACTCAAGTCTCGTCCATTCAGAAGGAAAGTGATCTGTGCACTGATCAGATCGATCACCGTCCTTGTGATGATCCATTGATCAGGAGCATTTAAAATTAATCACCAATGATACATGGCTCAAATTCTCAACTCTTGAGAATATGCATCATCATCTTATTAATTTCTTGGACGATTCATAGACACATAAATAATATGAATGAAAAGATGCCTTTTATTTATTCAATAATAAATAGTCAAGTACAAAATTATGTCCCTAGAATTAACAATGTGTCAGCCAGATTGGCTTCTAGGGCATACATCTAACAATCTCCCACTTGCACTAAAGCCAATCAGTCATATATCTAAGCCCCATCTTCTCAAGGTGGGCTTCAGTCTTTTGCTGACTTAGCTGCTTAGTGAACGGATCTGCCACGTTATCCGCGGAGTCTACTCTCTGCACCTCTACATATTTCTTCTCAACATAGTCGCGTATGAGATGGAAGCGCCGCTCTATGTGCTTGGACTTCTGATGAGACCTTGGTTCCTTAGCAAGAGCTATGGCGCATTATTATCGCAGTAGAGTGTTATGGCATCTGATGTCATCACGTCCAACTCTGCAATGAATTTTTTGAACCAGAAGCCTTCCTTAGCAGCTTCAGAGGCGGCGATGTATTCAGCTTCCATAGTAGAATCAGCAATAATCGGTTGTTTAGAACTCTTCCAATTCACCGTACCACCATTGCACAAGAACACATATCCAGATGTTGACTTTCTATCATCGACATCAGTCATGAAGTCTGAATCTGTGTACCCTTCTACCTTTAACTCTGATGACCTCCAAAAACCAAGAATAAATCTTTAGTTCTTCTCAAGTACTTAAGAATATTCTTCACAGCTGTCCAGTGTTCTTCACCTGGATTCGACTGATATCTGCTTGTGACACTCATAGCAAGGGCTATATCAGGTCGTGTATATAGCATGGCATACATAAGGCTCCCTATTGCCGATGCATAGGATATCTTGCTCATGCGTTAAATCTCTTCAGATGTGTTGGGGCACATCTTCTTGGAGAGATGAATTCCATGCCTTAGGGGTAAGAGACCCCTCTTGGAGTTTTCCATGCTGAACCTCTTCAGCACCTCCTCTATGTACATCTTCTGTGAAAGACCAAGCATCCTTTTAGATCTATCTCTATAGACCTTTATTCCCAAAATATAGGATGCTTCCCCAAGGTCTTTCATGGAGAATTCTTTTGACAACCAGACCTTGACCGAGGTTAGCATGGGAATATCATTCCCTATCAGTAGGATGTCGTCCACGTACAGTACGAGAAATACGACAGCACTTCCACTAACCTTTTTGTAAACACACGGTTCCTCTTCGTTTTTGTTGAAATCAAACGTTTTGATTGCATCATCGAAACGAGTGTTCCAACTCCGAGATGCTTGCTTTAGTCCATAGATGGACCTTTGCAGCTTGCAAACCTTGTGATCTCCATCACTGGAAGTGAAACCCAAAGGCTGTTCCATATAGATATCTTCATCAAGATATCCATTCAGGAAAGCAGTTTTTACATCCATCTGCCAGATTTCATAATCATGAAATGCTGCAATGGCAAGCAATGTTCAGATAGATTTTAGCATGGCTACAGGTGAAAAGGTCTCCTGATAGTCAATGCCTTCGCGCTGACTATACCTTTTCGCCACAAGCCTTGCCTTATAGGTCTCTACCTCTCCATCCGAACCTATCTTCCTTTTGTAGATCCATTTGCATCCAATAGGTACAATATGAAAGAGTAAATGCTCTACAAGCCAATCGCAATATGTATTGCGAAAGGTTTTTTTCTTTTGATTTGTCCAAATCATGTACATGACATTTAAATATGAATAAAGGCGTTATGTTTTATCATATGCTGTTGATTATATTTATGATAAACTTCTTAGATTAGGACAATGGTTTTAAGACTATGATGAGATCATACTAGTGAGACTTAAAATTCTAAAATCCTAATCTTAAATATTCCCAGTCATTGGTACATTGAGTCGGGGATCAATGATTACCGGAAAGACTGGCATGTCTTATGTATGCTCGATGCAGAGGATGATTGATCTCACAATCATTTGTGTGGAGACACTAATACAAAGATGTGGGTGCTCATTAGAGGAATGAGTTCACTGAATTGACCTACAAAGAGAAATCTTATGAAGTCTTACTTACATGTCAAAAGATGATTCTCTTAGTGGAAGTTGTGCAACTGATCCTATGACCTGAGATCACCATGGTATCTTGTGCACATGAACCCATATTTTGGTTTACACTCATTCATGACAATAAGTTATGTACGAGGTCTTCTGGAGATGGTGAATTGTGTACGAAGATTATGAGTAGGTCAACAAGGAATTAATCACTTCTAGTAAGAGAAGATAGCATCCTATTTATTCTAATCATATGAAAATTCAGGAAGCCTTTGATCAAAGCAGAATGAAAATTAGAAAGAGTTTCTAATGTTTCATTATTTGAATTATCATTAAAAGATTGAGAAAAATATGAATATGAAATTGAGTTTGACATATATTCATACTCATATACATATTTGGGATGCAGTTTGATTAAAGGATTGAATTGCATGGTAACTTGCCACTGAAGGGTATTTTTGGTATTTCCACCAAATTTCATATTTTCTGGGTAGACATGACACGTTGCTAGACGTCAATCTTGTTTTATAGGTTTGATCAAATTAAAGAGTTTAATTCGATCACCAATTAGAAAGGATTCTAATTGTTAAGTTCGGGTTCGCGCAGTTTGGACTTAAATCGATTAGAAGAGTTCTAATCAAGTTGGGTCAACTCGCACTCACACCTATTGCTGGCTAAGTATGGAACCCAATGGGTCACACACAAGGAAACTTATCAAGGGTCTAATTGGATTAGATCATGTTTGCAAGATAAACATCCTAGCAGGTGGCAAACCTTAGCTCCTGATTCGAATTGGATTCGAATCTGATTCTTAATTGATCTAATTTGATTAGATCATATTCTAATATGGGTTAGCCAAGAGTTGGCACTTAATTGGCTTGGTTTGAGTCTAATTGGATTACATTTAATAAATCATTCAATCTAGACCGTTAGATCTTGATCTACCGTTGGATGAAGACATAATGGAGAGTTGGTTTAACCCAATTGGATTGGGTTAGAGGATGGCTACCATAATTGACCATTGGATCTTAATCCCACCATTGGATGAAGACATAATGGGTCAAGTGAATAGCGCCTTGCATTGGAGCCCTTGGATCATCATCATGAAAGATCAAGAGGTGAGGCATGATGGACATGTGATTAGCATGTGATGTTGACTTGGTCAAAATATGGCACCACATGAAAGGACATATCATTTGATACATCTCCTCACTTGATCTGCACCTCCTCTTATTTGATATGGCCCTTTAGATGATGCCCTTTCATGAGAGGATGTGTGGATGGGATGCATCCCTTGGAGATGCATCCCTACACCTATTATAAATAGGTTAGCACTCCATGGGTTTCATCATTCCAATTCCACCCCACTCCTCTCTTCTTTCTTTCTTACATTAGTTTCTTTCTTTCTAGCATTGCTTCTAGTGTGTCCTAAGCCAAGACAAGGTGGTCTTCTTTAGGACAAAAGGATTAGAAGTGATTTTAGAAGGCTAAAGGAAAATAGAAAGGAAGGAAAGCAAGCCATTAGAGTTCTTTAGAAGAATTCTGCATTAAGGATCAAAAGTCTTTGGAGCTAAAGTCTTGATCAAGTTTTCGTGTGGATCACCATTGGAGGGCGGACACTTGGACGCCTCGTGGAGATTGTACACTTTGGATTAGCGTTTGAGGTATTTTACTAATTCTGCATTTATTTTATATCATTTGATTGTAATCATTAAGGTGATCTAGGCTTAAAAGGGTTTCATGCATAGGGACTTTATTAAGAAATTTTTAAAATTCCTAGCTTCCGCTGCACATTATAACATGCTAGAACCCTACACAATACCTTCTGGTGGGTCTACTAAGGTCCAGACTTGATTGGAATGCATGGAGTCTAACTCTGACTTCATAGCTTCCAACCATTTCTCAGAATCGACATCAGGTATCGCCTCATTGTAGGTTTTGGGATCTTGTATGTGATCCCTATCTCCCACTAGGAACATTTCCTCGGTATCCTCTTCTAGTATACCTAAGTATCTATCGGGAGGATGGGAGACCCTACTAGATCTACGAGGTGGTCGAGGGACATCGTGTACTGCCTCTGTATGAATGGGTTCAATAGGATCCATGACTTGTTGCCTTTCAGAGTCTTTCTCTTCAAGCTCAATTTTCCTCCCACTGCCTCTATCAAGGATAAATTGGTTTTCTAAGAAGATGGCGTGACGGCTCACAAACACATTGTGATCCTCTGAGACGTAAAAATTGTATCCTAATGACTCTTTAGGATATCCTATAAAACAAGCACTTATGGTCCTAACCTCTAACTTGTCTGCCTGTAGTCTCTTGACGTGGGCCGGACATCCCCAAATCTTGAGATGACCAAGACTTGGTTTCTTACCATGCCATATCTCATACGGTGTGGTAGGAACGGATTTAGAGGGAACTCTATTCAGTAGATATACTGCGGTAAGTAAGGCATCTCCCCAAAGAAACATAGGTAAATCAGTGAAGCTCATCATGGACCTGACCATATCCAATAGGGTTCGATTCCTCCTCTCTGACACCCCGTTGAGTTGAGGTGTACCCGGAGGTGTCCACTGTGAGACTATGCCGTTTTCCTTGAGATAGTCCCGGAATTCCCCACTAAGGTATTCTCCTCCTCGATCTGATCGAAGAGCCTTAAGAGGTTTTTCAGTTTGTTTTTCTACTTCATTCTTGAACTCTTTGAACTTTTCAAAAGATTCAGACTTGTGTCTCATAAGATACACATACCCATACCGTGAATAATCATCGGTAAAGATAATGAAGTACGAATAACGTCCCCTGGCTAGCACATCGAATGGGCCACATACATCTGTATGTACTAGGGTAAGTATTTCAGTGGTCCTCTCCCCATGTCCTACAAAGGGCAATCTAGCCATTTTTTCTTGAAGACAGGACTCGCAAACTAGATACGACTCGGAAGTCAATGAGCCGAGAAGCCCATCTTTATCCATTTTGTTCATCCTATCCTCTCCAATATGGCCAAGTCTGAGGTGCCACAAATATTTTTGGTTTATCTCATCTCTGGATCTTTTGGATCCTTTGGCACTCACTTCTTGCTCGGTAACATTCACAGATACATCCATATGCAAATGATAGAGACTGTCAATCATAAAACCACGTGCGACTATTTTATTTCTTAAATAAATAGAACAACAGTCTTTGTCAAATGTAAAAACATGACATTCCTGTGCTAGATATGAAACAGAAATCAAATTTCTGCTAGCAACAGGTACATAATAGTAGTCTCTAAGTAATAAACTAAAACCAGACGGTAGTCGCAGATGGTAGGTGCCCACAGCCACAGCAGCAACTTTTGCCCCGTTGCCAACCCGAAGGGTTACCGCACCTTCTGCCAGCCTTCTACTTTCCTTTAGACCCTGCATGGTAGTGCATAGATGAGCACTAGAACCAGAATCTATAACCCAACTAGAAGTAGAAGAAACCGTTAGATTAGTTTCAATTATGAGCAAGTCTATACCTTCTCAAGGTGTGTCACCTATCTTGTTCTTCAAGCTCTCGAGGTATGAAGGACAATTTCTCTTCTAGTGGCCGTCGACATTGCAGTGGAAATATTTTCTTTTGTCGTTAGCCTTTTTCTTTTGAACTTTCCTCTTTGGCTTCTTGTCTTTCTTCTGCTTCTTAGCAGGCTTCTTTTTCTTCCAAGTAGACTTTCTCTTGGAACCAGAAGTCAACTCAGCAGCAAGGACATTGCCCCTTGAACCTTTCAAGGCTCCCTCAGCAGTTACCAACATGTTTATCAGTTCAGTCTTAGTGCATTGAATTTTATTCATGTGGTAGTTTACTATAAACTGACCAAATGAATCAAGAAGTGACTGTAGGATCAAATCCACTTGTAATTCCTTGTGCATGTTCATTCCGAGCTTCTCAAGCTCCTCTAGGTCCTTGATCATAGTCAGACCGTGATCATGGACAGACTGCCCTTCGCGCATCTTTGTCTTGAAGAGCCTCTTGGACACTTCAAAACGAGCTGTGCGACTCTGCTCACCATACAACTCTTGCAGGTGTGCCAGTATGTCCCTAGCAGTCTTCATATTTTAATGCTGGCATTGGAGTTCATTTGACATGGATGCCATCATATAGCATTTAACTCTAATGTCATCATCCATCCACTTTTGATGCATCTGACGCTGAACATCAGTAGGACGAGTTGGTAGTGTGGGGCTATCTGAATCGAGTATGTAGCCTATTTTCTCGCAGTCCAAAACAATTTTGAGGTTTCTAAGCCAGTCCTTGTAATTGGTTCCGGTCAGTCGGTTGGTCTCAAGAATACGGGTCAAAGGGTTTGAAGCTGACATTGTATCTGCAGAGAGTAAAGATTCTAGTTAGACTTTTGTACTTGATCCTAATCTGTTCTAAGGTCTTTTAGAACAAATGTAACTCCCACTATTTTCTCGAATCCCTCACACTCCCCTGGTAGGGAAACGGAAATCCCACACGACTAGGATTTCTAGTGGGTACTGCGGTCCCACCAATTTACATGCCACCTCACCTAACAGTTATTGGTGACACATAGATTGATGAATGTACAACTCTTGTACAATGCTTCTCAAGCATGTTGCAGTACAACTTGGTCTGTAAGCCATGAAAACCTCACCTAACAATTATTGGTCCCATTAATTAGTTAAGTCAGACCCACCGTATAATCGTAGGAATAAAGTCGTCATTGGGTCCTCACCTAACAGTTATTGGTGCCCAACCCCACCTTTACCCTACAACATCTCATGTCTATAGAGAGGTCCAGCCCTCCGATGCAACTTGACCACTGTGTCCAGCCGAGACAAATCAACATCAGAAAGACCTTAGCAGCTCTACTACAGTGGAAGACCTATTGATTTAATATTGGTTAATCAGGTCTTAGTGTTTGCAACTTGAGCTCTTCATAAGAGGTAATCGAACAATTGGCCAGGTAAGCAGGTGGGAGGCTCCCCTTACTCAGAGAGTAAGGTCCTAATTAAGTAACCACCTTTCATGCTTTCCTAGATACCAATTAGATCAATTAATCTAATATGACTTGCTCATGTCGGTTCACTCTCGACTTGATTGAGGAGGTTTCAATTTAGGTCTCAATTGGGTTTGCTACATCACATGTAAACCTATCTACCCGACTCTCATTCACATCACATGCAAACGGCACATTGCAGGCAATTATAATCGTAGCAATAATTAAAGCTAAACTTTAAATAGGTGATGATCATGGATTCTAGTTAGGTCGTATTACAAGCACATGCACGTCAATCGATCAACTGATCTTCAACTCTTGAATTGGTTCCAAGCCTCCTTGATTCGATCCTTGACCAACTCTTGATCCAATCGCCATCAACTGCTTAGACTCCTGTTTATCTCATGCCTTGTCTTCAACTTGATCGTTGACGTACATCACATCACAGAAATACAACCAGATGTAAAATAAAAATAAAAATAAATTACATCTCCTTTTAGGAGGCACGCAGGCCTCTCAAAACATCAAATAAGATGCATGCAAGCATCTGAAAAATTACATAACATCGCAGATCACATCGCAGGTCATTACATTTGATACCAAAAGGGTTTGAATCCTATGATCATCACCATATGCAACAATTATAATTTTCAGATCTGAAAACTAACTGATTATATCATGACATAGGTTGCTGATCATGCTAATCATGATTCTAAACTTTGTAATCTCATTAACAATGCAATAAGAATCATCATCTTATCACATAAAAATCAGCATGCAAAAATCAGCACCCCTGAAAAATCTGCATGCAGAAATTTTCAGCATGCATGATCATTCAATTTTTAGATCTAATAAGCCTTTAGATAATTAATTCTTACCTTAATCTATGAAGCCTAGGATCTGATACCACTGTTGGAAACCCGCCCATGCCGCTGATATTTCAAAAAAAAAAATCAGATGGCAGCGGAAGAGGCATGTGCGGGATCGACGTTCATCGCATGAACGTTGTTTCATGAACCGTTCATAGTTAGGCAAGAATTAAAAACTTTTAAAACATTTAGAAGATCAGATCTTCACCTTGTGCGGGTAGATGATCACCGCAAACTGAAGTTCGTGGTTTTAGGATGAAGGTTCGTTTGAAGCCGTTCAAACGTCCGGCCTCTACGGGTATCCACACGATGCAGAGGACCGATCAAAGCTTTCTTGTCTTCCCGGGGTGCTAGCTCCCTTGCAAAGACTTCTTTTGATGGCTGATTTCCTCTCTATCAATCAACCCTTGATTGTGCTTGAGAGGAGGAAGAAGAAGAAGGCAACTGGATGAAGAACCAAAGCCCTTGCAGCCTACTCCCTTTTCCTTGCGTTGGAAGGAGGAAGAGAAGAGGAGGGGGCCGCCAATGGCCTTTCCTTTTCTTCCCTTGCTTGCGGCTGAACCAAGAGGAGAGGAGAGGGAGGCGTACGGCTTGAAGAGGAGGAGGACCAAGTTTGCCCAAGGTGCCGCCCACAAGACCTTTTAAAGGCATGAAGGGCTCCTACAATTAGGAGCCCTTGATCACCTTCCAAGAGGGGCGCCGACCCCTCTTGTGTTGCCGCCCCAAGCAAAGGAAAGGAGGAGGGGCGTGTGCCCCTCCTTCATGGTTGCCCTAATCCTCATTAAGTAAGGATTTGGATGCCCTAATGTGATTAAGTCCTAATCCAATTAGGCTTAGTCCAAGGGTGAACCAATTTGGGTCCAATCTAGGTAAGTCCTAATCCAATTAGAACTTAAAACAATTTTGACTCAATTGAACTCTTCAATCCTAATCCAATTAGGAGTCTTATTGATTCATTAGATTAATAATTAATTGTGACTTAAGAAACCCTAATCCAAATTAGGACATATTTGATTTTAGTCCTAATCCAATTAGGACTCTATTTGAATCCGAAGTCCTAATCTGATTAGGACTCTAGGAATCCTACTCCAAGTAGGAATCCGATTCTAATTCAAAACTCCTAATCTTATTAGGATTGTAGAAATCCTATTCCAAGTAGGAATCCCAGTCCTACTCCAACTAGGATTCCCAGTCCTAATCCAATTAGGACTCTAGGAATCCTACTCGAAGTAGGACTCTTGTTTTAAGTCCAATTAATTTCCTTTGTTCCTTCTTCAACCGAATATCAATCGAATTGATTACTTGTGATTCCTAATCATGATTCAACCATCGGATCGGTCAATACTTCTAGTGTGTATGACCCCATAGGTTCTACTCTGACTGGTAGTGAGATATATCATGATCTCTATCATGATATCATTGAAAACTCCTTTCAATGGATTGGGATGATTCCAACTCTACTCATTAGGATTTATCGATCATCGAGATAATCCCTGTGAGTCCCACCATCCACCAGTGACACCTAGCAGCATGTAGTGGCTACCCAGTAGAATAGAATGATGAACCTCTAGGTGCAGTTATCGTGTGATACAGTCCTACTATCGTGGATCCCTACAGGACGGAGGTCATGGACAACTCGTCAAACCCCATCGTCTGTCATATGTGAAGATTTATTCAACTTAAGTTTGAGAGTGGAAAACACTTTTTCCACTGTGCATACTGCCCCGGCCGAGGTCTTACGAACTCAGTCTTATAAATCACATAGGATCTCTCCTTATCTATCAAGGTCGATAGATTCCTTATAGGTGTATACCCTACTCCTACAGTGAACTTACTGCAGCCAATCTACACTGCATGGACCCATATGTCTAGAGACCATGTATGTGTGCAGTCAAACTACAATAACCTCACTGTGAGTAGCCGAAGCACCGCAGGTCAAAGGACCAGTCACACTACTGCAACATCAATGTTGCCCAGAGATGGTCACCCAAGAGGGGGGTGAATTGGGTGTTTTAAAACTTTTTGTCTAATTAAAAATAAAACACACAAATGTATGAGCTAAAGTAAAAATAAAGGTATGAAAACAGACAATCGCAAACACAAGCTTTTATAGTGGTTCGGAGCTTCCACTGCTCCTACATCCACTCCCCAATGCACCTTTGGGAATTTTCACTATAATCCAAGATTACAGTACGGTAGTTTTGCGAGTTCACTACCCAACTCGTTGTTTTACACCGGGCTAACAACGAACCCTATAACCCCCAATTTCACCTAGGCTTGGGACGCCTTTCCCTTGTTCCAAGTCCCTTGACTGGAACAAGCACAATAAAGAAAAGTTTTACAGGGATTTAAAAGCTCTAAATAAGCAAATATAACAATGATAAACAATAGAACCCGGAAGAACCCTTTTAGCCGTTGGAAGCGTGGGAGATGATGGTTCTTCCGATGTGGATCGCGTTGGCTTGAATGTGAGCTTTGAATCCCGAGTGGAAGAGAGTAGTTGAGCTTGAAATCAGTTGGGAAACTTGAAGGCACTTGATTTCTTCACTTGAATGCACTAACTCCCTTGAACCTCTCTCTCTTGCTTCTCTCTTGAATGATCTTGTGTTGGGTTGGTGAGAAGTTGTTGAGAAGCACTTAAGAGGTCCCTTTTATAGCTCAAAAAGCAAATATAGCCATTAGACACAAAAAAGAGACGTTTGAAATTCAAATCAAACCTGAAAAAGCTGTCAGTCGCGTCCCAGGCGCTCCGGGGACGTCTCCGCTTCAACGCGAGACGTCTCGGCTATAATATTTTACTTTTGACGATGTTTGGGGTCGACTCAGCGCTTTACGGAGATGACTCTGATGATGAACGGTTTGAATCCTTGTTTTTCTGTTTTTCTGAGAGGGTCGCCTCGGCACTTTACGGGGACGTCTCGGCTTGTTTGCGCTTTTTGCATGGGGATGACTCCGCTGCTTCGGGGACGACTCCGCCGTTATATCTCCGAAAAACATGTCTTCTGGAATTCTCTGAGAGAGTCGACTCCGCTCTTTCAGGGGACGTCTCCGCTGCCTTATTACCGAAAAAGACATCCTCTGGAATACCCTGAGAGAGCCGACTCCGCTACCTCAGGGACGACTCGGGAAGTCTGTTTTTTTACTTGCGGGGACGACTCGGCGTCCTGTGGAGACGGCTCGCGCGCATCTCTTGAAATCAGCCTTTCTGCCGCCACTGAGAGAGTCGACTCCGCTACTGAGAGAGTCGACTCCGACCCGGCGAGACGCCTCGCCAGGTCCCGGGGACGTCTCCCGACGTGCCAGTTCTTCCTGTTTGTGCCAGAGACGTCTCTGAGACAACCAGGAGACGTCTCGGCTGTCCCTGATCTGTTTTCTTCATCTCAAAAATTCTTCAATAAATCCTTAAAAATTATGGGAACATGCCTAGACAATTCTTAACAATATTTTTAATAAAACACATGAAATCCTCAATTAAATTGTTAAGATAAATGGAATTATACTCTAGTGTTTTGTATTCATCAAAATCCATTAGGGGGTCAACTATCTCCCCCTTTTTGATGATGACAAAACACTGAGTATATGCAAAATTTGAAATTTAAACATATACACAGTATTTGATCGGATGTACAAGTCTAATGTTTTGATTAGAGCTAGATACAATGTGCATAATTCAAAATAGTCAGTTTTCAGTTCTATCCTTATGCATAAAATTGATCTTAATAGCTCTTAGGCAATTTTAGCATATCTACTGAATTTCAATCAAGTTAAAATGTAGATTAATGAAATATGGATGCTAAAGACAATTGAGAGCTAAGTTCCTTTTTGACTCCCCCTTTCTTTTCCAGAAGGGCAATTATCTTAAAGCCAATATTCTTCAATTTTAACTCTTCTAATTCAACTTTCGAGTATGATTGTAAATTTTGTATTTTGCATTTCATACATTGGTTTTACAAATGTGTTTTTCTACTCCCCCTTTTTGTCATCAACAATGAAGGGGACAAATTATCCTTAGGTGCTTAAAGCATACTTTCTAGTAAAATTCAGCATAGTACCATGAACCACTCAAGGGTATTCAAGTTATTGCTCCTCCTGTCCAAGTTATTTTTATTAAGGAATTCAGTCATTCATATCACTCCCCCTTTGTTCTGAAATTCATTTCAGACTCCTCTTTTTGTTTAAAATAGTTACCACAAGATGTGCTCCCCCTGTTTTGTATGCATTCATAAATTGTGTCAAATTTGAGCACTTAAGGTATGTTATGAGATTTTTAAGGCACATCATAGAATCACATACACAGAGTTAGAAATGTACACAAGGTTTCAAAAGAAATTGTATGTCATTCATATATCATTGTAAACCTTTGAAGTCATTACAAAGTTAAAAGAGGAGATAATTACAAGTATTCATTTCTAATACAAAAAGTGTTTCAAAATGAGCCTAGGGTTTACAAAAAGAAGAACCCTAGATATCTACAAAATGTCCCTCATCGGCGACGTTGCTCATAAGCCCTACAAGCTGCATCTATAAATGCATTGATGGAATCTAGTAATGTTTTGAACTGCTCTCCCTGGGACTGATGAAAGGCTGCCACTAGTGCTTCAAATTCAATGCTTGCCCTTTCAATTCTTCCTCTAAGTTGGGCAACCACAGTGCCCACATTACCTCCAGGGCTTGTCAGTTCTTGAAGGCTATTTGAAATGGTCCTCAAGCTGTCTTGTAGCTCAATTGATCTGAAGGCTTGGGTGGCATTCACACTAACTAGTTCTTGCGCTGTAGCTTCTATCTGAGCTCTAATTTCCTTCAGCTCTTGTAGAATTCCTTCATGTGAGGCTCTGATGGGGGCCAACTCAGTAGAGATCATCGATCTCATCTCCTCCCTCATCTGCTGGCAAATTACAGATGCTAAAGTGCGCATCTGGTCTTCTGATAGGGAGTAGGGCCCATTGACTGGAGGAGGTGGTGGCATGGATGTGGAAGATCCAGCTGAGCTGGAGGGTACATCAGGAAAGTCCATGTGGCTATGTGGAGGAGAGTGCTGGTCAGGCTCCTGAAGTGGGATCTCAGGCTCTAGGGTTTGAGCTTTTCTCTTTGGTACCTTGACCCATGACTCATCTACCTTGTGAAACTCCATTCTACGCATTGTGCTCTCATTATAATAGTCGGTGTTTCTCAAGGGTTTTGCAGGCTCATTTTCTGGAATGGGTACTTTGAAATGTTTGAAGAGTAGGGTAAGGATCATCCCATAAGGTATGCTAATGTTAAATGTATGCCCTAGAAGCCAATTTGGTTGACACATTGTTGATTCTAGGGACATAATTTTGTACTTGACTATTTATTATTGAATAAATAAAAGGCATCTTTTCATTCATATTGTTTATGTGTCTATGAATCGTCCAAGAAATTAATAAGATGATGATACATATTCTCAAGAGTTGAGAATTTGAGCCATCTATCATTGGTGATTAATTTCTAAATGCTCCTGATCAATGGATCATCACGAGGACGGTGATCGATCCGATCAGTGCACAGATCACTCTCCTTCTGGATGGACGAGACTTGAGTCCACAGTGTAGGGACACTGAAGTGATAGTGCAGGTGCTTGTTAGAGAACAAGGGTACTGAGCGTGACCAAGACAAGAAGTCACTTGGATGTCTATCCACTCGTCAGTGACTTGCTTGATGTTGCAGTAGTGTAACTGGTCCTTTGACCTGCGGTGCTTCGGCTACTCACAGTGAGGTTATTGTAGTTTGACTGCACACATACATGGTCTCTAGCCATATGGGTCCATGCAGTGTAGATTGGCTGCAGTAGGTTCACTGTAGGAGTAGGGTATGCACCTATAAGGAATCTATCGACCTTGATAGAAGAGGAGTGATCCTATGTGATTTGTTAGACTGAGTTCTAAGACCTTGGCCAGGGCAGTAATATAAAGTGGAAAAAGAGTTTTCCACTATCGAACTCGAGTCGAATAAATCTTGACATATGACAGACGATGGGGTTTGACGAGTTGTCCATGACCTCCGTCCTATAGGGATCCACGATAGTAGGACTGTATCACACGTTAACTGCACCTAGAGGTTCATCATTCCATTCTGTTGGGTAGCCACTACATGCTGCTAGGTGTCACTGGTGGATGGTGGGACTCATAGGGATTATCTTGATGATCGATAAACCCTAATGAGTTGAGTTGGAATCGTTCCAACCCATTGAAAGGAGTTTTCAATGATATAGTGATAGAGATCACAATATATCTCACTACCAGTCAGAATAGAACCTATGGGGTCACACACACTAGAAGTATTGACCGATCCGATGGTTGAAATTGTGATTAGGAATCACAAGTAATCAATTTGATTGATAAGAAGTTGAAGAAGGAACAAAGGGAATTAATTAATTGGACTTAAACACAAATCCTACTTCGGGTAGGATTCCTAGAGTCCTAATTGGATTAGGACTGAGAATCCTAGTTGGAGTAGGACTGGAATTCCTACTTGGAATAGGATTCCTACAATCCTAATGAGATTAGGAATTTTGAATTAAAATTGGATTCCTACTTGGAGTAGGATTCCTAGAAATCCTAATTGGATTAGGACTTCGGATTCAAATAGAGTTCTAATTGGATTAGGACTAAAATTAAATACATCCTAATTAGATTAGGATTCCTTAAGTGTAAATTAATTATTAATCTAATGAATCAACATGACTCCTAATTGGATTAGGATTGAAGAGTTCAATTGAGTCATGGTTCATTCAAGTCCTAATTGGATTAGGACTAGCATAGATTGAACCCAATTTGGCTAATCCTAATTGGATTGGGATTAAACCATAAGAGAGGCACCTAATCCTCTTTGGAAGAGGATTAGGGCATCACAAGAAGGAGGGATCACGCCCCTCCTCCTCTCCTTGTGTGCGGCATGAAGAGAGGGGCCGGCGCCCCCCTTCTCTCTTTGGAAAACCATCTCGGGCTCCTACTTTGGAGGAGCCCTTGATGGCTATAAAAGGCACCATGAGGCCGGCGCCCTAGGGCATTGGAATCCTCTTCCTCTTGTGCCATGGCCACCCTCTTCCTCTCTTTAGTTGCAGCCGCAAGCAAGGGAAAAGATCACCAAGTGTTGGCGGCCTCCTTCCCTTCCCTTCCTTCATCCAACGCAAGGAACAAGAGAAGGCTGCGTAGGGGATCATCTTCTTCCTCTTCTTCATCCTTCTTCTTCCTCCTTCTAAGCACAATCAAGAGTTGATTGAGAGGAAGGACATCAGCCATCAAAGCTATCTCTGCAAGGGAGCTAGCACCCCGGTGAGATAGAGAGCTTGGATCGGATCCTGCTTCGTGTGGATACCCGTAGAGGCCGGACGTTTGAACGGCTTCAAGCGAACCCCCTTCCAAAACCACGAATTCAGATTTGCGGTGATCATCTACCCGCGCAAGGTGAAGATTTGATCTTCCTAATAGTTTTAAAAGTTTTAATTCTTACCTAATTACGAAAGGTCTCGAAACAACGTTCATGCAATGAACGTCGATCCCACGCATGCCTCTTCCGCTGCCATCTGATTTAATTTTTTGAAATATCAGCGGCATGGGCGGGTTCCCAACAGTGGTATCAGAGCCTAGGCTTCGTAGATTAAGGTAAGAATTAAATATCTAAAGGCTTATTAGATCTGAAAATTGAATGATCATGCATGCTGAAAAATTCTGCATGCAGATTTTTCAGGGGTGCTAATTTTTTTACATGCTGATTTTTATGTGATAAAAAGATGATTCTAATTGCATTGTTAATGGGATTACAAAGTTTAGAATCATGATTAGCATGATCAGCGACCTATGTCATGATATAATCAGTTAATTTTCAGATCTGAAAATTATAATTGTTGCATACGGTGATGATCATAGGATTCAAACCCTTTTGGTATCAAATGTAATGACCTGCGATGTGATCTGCGATGTCATGTAATTTTTCAGATGCTTGCATGCATCTTATTTGATATTTTGAGAGGCCTGCGTGCCTCCTAAAAGGAGATGTAATTTATTTTTATTTTTATTTTACATCTGGTTGTATTTCTGTGATGTGATGTACATCAACGATCAAGCTGAAGCGAAGGCATGAGATGAAAGGTGATCTAAGCGGTTGATGGCGATGGGATCAAGAGTTGATCAAGGATCGAATCAAGGAGGCTTGGAACCAATTCAAGAGTTGAAGACCACTTGATCGATTGATGTGCATATGCTTGTAATACGACCTAATTAGAATCCATGATCATCACCTAGTTAAAGTTTAGCTTTATTAGATGCTGCGATTATAACTGCCTGTGATGTGCCGTTTACATGTGATGTGAATGCGAGTCGGGTAGATAGGTTTACATGTGATGTAGCAAACCCAATTGAGACCTAAATCAAAACCTCCTCAATCAAGTCGAGAGTGAACCGACATGAGCGAGTCATATTAGATTAATTGATCTAATTGGTGTCTAGGAAAGCATGAAAGGTGGTTACTTAATTAGGACCTTACTCTCTGAGTAAGGGGAGCCTCCCACCTGCTTACCTGGCCAATTGTTCGATTACCTCTTATGAAGGGCTCAAGTTGCAAACACTAAGACCTGATTAACCAATATTAAGTCAATAGGTCTTCCACTGTAGTAGAGCTGCTAAGGCCTTTCTGATGTTGATTTGTCTCGACTGGACACAGTGGTCAAGTTGCATCGGGGGGCTGGACCTCTCTATAGACATGAGATGTTGTAGGGTAAAGGTGGGGTTGGGCACCAATAACTGTTAGGTGAGGACCCAATGACGACTTTATTCTTACGGTTATACGGTGGGTCTGACTTAACTAAGCGATAGGACCAATAACTGTTAGGTGAGGTCTTCATGGCCTAGAGACCAAGTTACACTGCAACATGCTTGAGAAGCATTGTACAAGAGTTGTACACTCATCCATCTATGTGTCACCAATAACTGTTAGGTGAGGTGGCATGTAAATTGGTGGGACCGCAGTACCCATTAGAAACCCTAGTCGTGTGGGATTTCCGTTTTCCTACCAGGGGAGTGTAAGGGATTCGAGAAAACAGTGGGAGTCACATTTGTTCTAAAAGACCTTAGAACAGATTAGGATCAAGTACAAAAGTCTAACTAGAATCTTTACTCTCTGCAGATACAATGTCGGCTTCAAACCCTCTGACCCATATTCTTGAGACCAACCGACTGACCGGAACCAATTACAAAGACTGGCTTAGAAATCTCAAAATAGTTTTGGACTGTGAGAAGATAGGCTACATACTCGATTCAGATATCCCCACACTACCAGCACGTCCTGCTGATGTTCAGCGTGAGTTGCATAAAAGGTGGTTGGATGATGACATTAGAGTAAAATGCTATATGATGGCATCCATGTCTAATGAACTTCAATGCCAGCATGAAAATATAAAGACTGCTAGGGACATACTGGCACACCTGCAAGAGTTGTATGGTGAGCAGAGTCGCACAGCTCGTTTTGAAGTGTCCAAGAGGCTTTTCAAAGCGAAGATGCGCGAAGGGCAGTCTGTCCATGATCACGGTCTGACCATGATCAAGGATCTAGAGGAGCTTGAGAAGCTCGGTATGAACATGCACAAGGAATTGCAAGTGGATTTGATCCTACAGTCACTTCCTGATTCATTTGGTCAGTTTATAGTAAACTACCACATGAATAAGATTGAATGCACTAAGACTGAACTAATCAACATGTTGGTAACTGCTGAGGGAGCCTTGAAAGGTTCAAGGGGCAATGTCCTTGCTGCTGAGTTGACTTCTGGTTCCAAGAGAAAGTCTACTTGGAAGAAAAAGAAGCCTGCAAAGAAGCAGAAGAAAGACAAGAAGCCAAAGAAGGAAGTTCAAAAGAAAAAGGCTAACGACAAAGGAAAATGTTTCCACTGCAATGTCGAAGGCCACTGGAAGAGAAACTATCCTTCATACCTCGAGAGCCTGAAGAACAAGAAAGGTGACACACCTTCAGAAGGTATAGACTTGCTCATTATTGAAACTAATCTAACAGTTTCTTCTACTTCTAGTTGGGTTATAGATTCTGGTTCTAGTGCTCATTTGTGCACTACCATGCAGGGTCTAAAGAAAAGTAGAAGGCTGGCGGATGGTGCGGTAACCCTTCGGGTTGGCAACGGGGCAAAAGTTGCTGCTGTGGCTATGGGCACCTACCATCTGCGACTACCGTCTGGATTTAGTTTAATACTTAGAGACTGCTATTATGTACCTGTTGCTAGCAGAAATTTGATTTCTGTTTCATGTCTAGCACAGGAAGGTCATGTTTTTACATTTGACAAAGACTGCTGTTCTATTTATTTGAGAAATAAAATAGTCGCACGTGATTTTATGATTGACAGTCTCTATCATTTACATATGGATGTATCTGTGAATGTTACCGAGCAAGAAGTGAATGCCAAAGGATCCAAAAGATCCAGAGATGAGATAAACCAAAGATATTTGTGGCACCTCAGGCTTGGCCATATTGGAGAAGACAGAATGAACAAAATGGATAAAGATGGGCTTTTAGGCTCATTGACTTCCGAGTTATATCCAGTTTGCGAGTCCTGTCTTCAAGAAAAAATGGCTAGACTGCCCTTTGTAGGACATGGGGAGAGGACCACTGAAATACTTACCCTAATACGTACAGATGTATGTGGCCCATTCGATGTGCTAGCCAGGGGACGTTATTCTTACTTCATTACCTTTACCGATGATTATTCATGGTATGGGTATGTGTATCTTATGAGACACAAGTCTGAGTCTTTTGAAAAGTTCAAAGAGTTCAAGAATGAAGTAGAAAAACAAACTGGAAAACCTCTTAAGGCTCTTCGATCAGATCGAGGAGGAGAATACCTTAGTGGGAAATTCCGGGACTATCTCAAAGAAAACGGCATAGTCTCACAATGGACACCTCCGGGTACACCTCAACTCAACGGGGTGTCAGAGAGGAGAAATCGGACCCTGTTGGACATGGTCAGGTCCATGATGAGCTTCACTGATTTACCTATGTTCCTTTGGGGAGATGCCTTACTCACAGCAATTTATTTATTGAATAGAGTTCCCTCTAAATCCGTTCCTACGACACCATATAAGATATGGCATGGTAAGAAACCAAGTCTGGGTCATCTCAAGATTTGGGGATGTCCGGCCCACGTCAAGCGACTACAGGCGGATAAGTTAGAGGCTAGGACCATAAGTGCTCGTTTTATAGGATATCCTAAAGAGTCATTAGGATACAATTTTTACGTCTCAGAGGATCACAATGTGTTTGTGAGCCGTCATGCCATCTTCTTGGAAAATCAGTTTATCCTTGATAGAGGCAGTGGGAGGAAAATTGAGCTTGAAGAGAAAGTCTCTGAAAAGCAACAAGTCATGGATCCTATAGAACCCATTCATAAAGAGCCAGTACATGATGTCCCTCAACCACCTCGTAGATCTAGTAGGATCTCCCATCCTCCCGATAGATACTTAGGTATACTAGAAGAGGATACCGAGGAAATGTTCCTAGTGGGAGATAGGGATCGCATACAGGATCCCAAAACCTACAACGAGGCGATATCTGATATCGATTCCGAGAAATGGCTGGAAGCTATGAAGTCAGAGTTAGACTCCATGCATTCCAACCAAGTCTGGACCTTAGTAGATCCACCAGAAGGTATTGTACCTATTGGATGCAAATGGATCTACAAAAGGAAGATAGGTTCGGATGGAGAGGTAGAGACCTATAAGGCAAGGCTTGTGGCGAAAGGGTATAGTCAGCGCGAAGGCATTGACTATCAGGAGACCTTTTCACCTGTAGCCATGCTAAAATCCATCCGAACATTGCTTGCCATTGCAGCATTTCATGATTATGAAATCTGGCAGATGGATGTGAAAACTGCTTTCCTGAATGGATATCTTCATGAAGATATCTATATGGAACAGCCTTTGGGTTTCACTTCCAGTGATAGAGATCACAAGGTCTGCAAGCTGCAAAGGTCCATCTATGGACTAAAGCAAGCATCTTGAAGTTGGAACACTCGTTTCGATGACGCAATCAAAACGTTTGATTTCATCAAAAACGAAGAGGAACCGTGTGTTTACAAAAAGGTTAGTGGGAGTGCTGTCGTTTTTCTCGTACTGTACGTAGATGACATTCTCCTGATTGGGAATGATATTCCCATGCTAACCTCGGTCAAGGTCTGGTTGTCAAAAGAATTCTCCATGAAAGACCTTGGGAAAGCATCCTATATTTTGGGAATAAAGGTCTATAGAGATAGATCTAAAAGGATGCTTGGCCTTTCACAGAAGATGTACATAGAGGAAGTGCTGAAGAGGTTCAGCATGGAAAACTCCAAGAGGAGTCTCTTACCCCTTAGGCATGGAATTCATCTCTCCAAGAAGATGTGCCCCAACACATTTGAAGAGATTCAACGCATGAGCAAGATTCCCTATGCATCGGCAATAGGAAGCCTCATGTATGCCATGCTGTGTACACGACCTGATATAGCTCTTGCTGTGAGTGTCACAAGCAGATATCAGTCGAATCCAGGTGAAGAACACTGGACAGCTATGAAGAATATTCTTAAGTACTTGAGAAGAACTAAAGATTTATTCTTGGTTTTTGGAGGATCATCAGAGTTAAAGGTAGAAGGGTACACAGATTCAGACTTCATGACTGATGTCGATGACAGGAAGTCAACATCTGGATATGTGTTCTTGTGCAATGGTGGTACGGGGAATTGGAAGAGTTCTAAACAACCGATCATTGCTGATTCTACTATGGAAGCTGAATACATCGCCGCCTCTGAAGATGCTAAGGAAGGCTTCTGGTTCAAGAAATTCATTGCAGAGTTGGATGTGATGACATCAGATGCCATAACACTCTACTGCGATAATAATGGCGCCATAGCCCTTGCTAAGGAGCCAAGGTCTCATCAGAAGTCTAAGCATATAGAGCGGCGCTTTCACCTCATACGCGACTATGTGGAGAAGAAATATGTAGAGGTGCAGAGAGTAGACTCCGCGGATAACGTGGCAGACCCGTTCACTAAGCAGCTGAGTCAGCAAAAGACTGAAGCCCACCTTGAGAAGATGGGCCTAAGATATATGACTAATTGGCTTTAGTGCAAGTGGGAGATTGTTAGATGTATGCCCTAGAAGCCAATTTGGCTGACACATTGTTGATTCTAGGGACATAATTTTGTACTTGACTATTTATTATTGAATAAATAAAAGGCATCTTTTCATTCATATTGTTTATGTGTCTATGAATCATCCAAGAAATTAATAAGATGATGATACATATTCTCAAGAGTTGAGAATTTGAGCCATGTATCATTGGTGATTAATTTCTAAATGCTCCTGATCAATGGATCATCACGAGGACGGTGATCGATCCGATCAGTGCACAGATCACTCTCCTTCTGGATGGACGAGACTTGAGTCCACAGTGTAGGGACACTGAAGTGATAGTGCAGGTGCTTGTTAGAGAACAAGGGTACTGAGCGTGACCAAGACAAGAAGTCACTTGGATGTCTATCCACTCGTCAGTGACTTGCTTGATGTTGCAGTAGTGTGACTGGTCCTTTGACCTGCGGTGCTTCGGCTACTCATAGTGAGGTTATTGTAGTTTGACTGCACACATACATGGTCTCTAGCCATATGGGTCCATGCAGTGTAGATTGGCTGCAGTAGGTTCACTGTAGGAGTAGGGTATGCACCTATAAGGAATCTATCGACCTTGATAGAAGAGGAGTGATCCTATGTGATTTGTTAGACTGAGTTCTAAGACCTTGGCCTGGGCAGTAATATAAAGTGGAAAAAGAGTTTTCCACTATCGAACTCGAGTCGAATAAATCTTGACATATGACAGACGATGGGGTTTGACGAGTTGTCCATGACCTCCGTCCTGTAGGGATCCACGATAGTAGGACTGTATCACACGTTAACTGCACCTAGAGGTTCATCATTCCATTCTGCTGGGTAGCCACTACATGCTGCTAGGTGTCACTGGTGGATGGTGGGACTCATAGGGATTATCTTGATGATCGATAAACCCTAATGAGTTGAGTTGGAATCGTTCCAACCCATTGAAAGGAGTTTTCAATGATATAGTGATAGAGATCACAATATATCTCACTACCAGTCAGAATATAACCTATGGGGTCACACACACTAGAAGTATTGACCGATCCGATGGTTGAAATTGTGATTAGGAATCACAAGTAATTAATTTGATTGATAAGAAGTTGAAGAAGGAACAAAGGGAATTAATTAATTGGACTTAAACACAAATCCTACTTCGGGTAGGATTCCTAGAGTCCTAATTGGATTAGGACTGAGAATCCTAGTTGGAGTAGGACCGGAATTCCTACTTGGAATAGGATTCCTACAATCCTAATGAGATTAGGAATTTTGAATTAAAATTGGATTCCTACTTGGAGTAGGATTCCTAGAAATCCTAATTGGATTAGGACTTCGGATTCAAATAGAGTCCTAATTGGATTAGGACTAAAATTAGATACATCCTAATTAGATTAGGATTCCTTAAGTCTAAATTAATTATTAATCTAATGAATCAACATGACTCCTAATTGGATTAGGATTGAAGAGTTCAATTGAGTCATGGTTCATTCAAGTCCTAATTGGATTAGGACTAGCATAGATTGAACCCAATTTGGCTAATCCTAATTGGATTGGGATTAAACCATAAGAGAGGCACCTAATCCTCTTTGGAAGAGGATTAGGGCATCACAAGAAGGAGGGATCACGCCCCTCCTCCTCTCCTTGTGTGCGGCATGAAGAGAGGGGCCGGCGCCCCCCTTCTCTCTTTGGAAAACCATCTCGGGCTCCTACTTTGGAGGAGCCCTTGATGGCTATAAAAGGCACCATGAGGCCGGCGCCCTAGGGCATTGGAATCCTCTTCCTCTTGTGCCGTGGCCACCCTCTTCCTCTCTTTAGTTGCAGCCGCAAGCAAGGGAAAAGATCACCAAGTGTTGGCGGCCTCCTTCCCTTCCCTTCCTTCATCCAACGCAAGGAACAAGAGAAGGCTGCGTAGGGGATCATCTTCTTCCTCTTCTTCATCCTTCTTCTTCCTCCTTCTAAGCACAATCAAGAGTTGATTGAGAGGAAGGACATCAGCCATCAAAGCTATCTCTGCAAGGGAGCTAGCACCCCGGTGAGATAGAGAGCTTGGATCGGATCCTGCTTCGTGTGGATACCCGTAGAGACCGGACGTTTGAACGGCTTCAAGCGAACCCCCTTCCAAAACCATGAATTCAGATTTGCGGTGATCATCTACCCGCGCAAGGTGAAGATTTGATCTTCCTAATAGTTTTAAAAGTTTTAATTCTTATCTAATTACGAAAGGTCTCGAAACAACGTTCATGCGATGAATGTCGATCCCGCGCATGCCTCTTCCACTGCCATCTGATTTAATTTTTTGAAATATCAGCGGCATGGGCGGGTTCCCAACAGCTAAACCTAGAATACCTATGACATGTAGCAATGTAGTTCAACATAAGTCTAGGGAGGTTTAGGGGAATCCCTAGTAGGATGTGGTGCATGATAACTAGGTCTCGCTCCGAAACAAAATCGAAGCGGCCGGTTTTAGGAAATAAGACTCGGTTGACAATACTCAAAAGGAGTCTCATCTCGGCATTTAGGTCTTGGGAGTTAACCACATCGAGAGGGCCGCAGTCCTCTCGTCCTAAAAGCAAGTTTAGGGCTATTTCCCTTTGGGGATGTGAGGTCGGAGCCTCACCGTCTTTAGGAATTTGCAAGACACTAGATAGGACATCCTCATTAATTTCTACCAATGTCCCCCGGACATATGCAGTGTACCCTAAGTCCCCTAAGGCCATATTGCTAAATAGTTCTCTAACTAGGCCGGGGTAGGTCGATGTATTGAGGGTACAAAGGTGTTCCCAACCTTGGGCACGGAGTCTCTATCTAGAAAATAAAAATCTATGTACCTCCCAGTGGTTACTGTGCGATTCGCACAGAAAATGGTCGCGGTTGGCGGAGCAACCGGAGGAGACGGCGCGGAAGGCTCTTCCCTCCGTTCCTCACCGTCGGTCGCTGCCCTAGGATGCCTCCCACCAGTCCTCCTAGCTCTTTTAGGTGGCATTGAATGGAAAACCTAGGGAAATGAGGAGAAAGAGGCTAGGGTTTGTGTTGGAGAGAAAATGGAGGCTAGGGTTTTTGTTTTTGTCGGGGATGAAAGGGATAGCTCGGGTCGGCTCGAGCTGTTTCGACCTATTTTAAAAACCCTCGTTCGGTCCCCGAGACGTCTCCGCGACTAAGGCGAGACGTCTCGCCGGGGGGACGTCTCTGCGATTTGCCAGAGACGTCTCCGGCACTGAAAAATTTCAGACTGATTTTTATCTTTTCCCAATTTATTTTATTTAATCACACTAATCAATATGATTTCTTTTGGTGAATACAGAATGAGTTTGTTTGTGATCCTCCCCCTTAATAATACATCCTATAGAGGTTTAATAATGATTTTTGAATTATTAATATTGAAATGAGAAATGTTTGACCAAATTTCGAATACCTATGAAATAGGCTCTGAAAATATCTCTATGAAGAGTCCAAGGGAGGGTAACCATCCTCCGGAAAGTCAAACAGTTCGTCATTTAGCTTAGATGGATTCATGCTTTCACTTATGTTGACCTTGAGGTGGATTACTAGCTTGAGTAGCAAAGCATTGCAATACAAGTTGAATTTATTTGCTAGGATCATACAAGCTCAAAGCATTCCTTAAGAAGTTGAACCTATCTTTACAAAGGGGCTTTGTAAAGATATCGGCCCATTGATTTTCAGTACATACATATTCAATCATCACATCATTTTTCAGCACATGATCCCTAATAAAGTGATGCCTAATTTCTATATGCTTTGATTTAGAGTGTTGGACAGGATTTTTTGTTAAATTGATTGCACTTGTATTATCACATTTAATTGGTATGTTGTCCATTTTGATACCGAAGTCTTCAAGTTGTTGCTTAATCCAAAGAACTTGGGCACAACAGCTTCCAGCTGCAATGTACTCAGCCTCAGCTGTGGACAAGGCAACTGAATTCTGTTTCTTGCTAAACCAAGAAACCAAATTAGCACCCAAGAATTGACATGTGCCACTTGTGCTTTTTCTGTCGAGTTTGCACCCGGCAAAATCAGCATCGGAATAAGCAATTAAATTTATGTCAGATTGTTTAGAATACCATAAGCCTACATTAGATGTCCCTACTAGATATCTAAAAATTCTTTTAACAGCTTGCAAGTGTGATTCCTTAGGACATGCTTGGTATCTAGCGCACATGCAAACACTGAATAATATATCTGGCCTACTAGCATTAAGGTAAAGTAAAGAGCCTATCATACCTCTGTACAATTTGCAGTCTATACTTTTACCTTTTTCATCTTTGTCAAGCTTGCAACTTGAGCCCATGGGTGTGCTAATTTCCTTTGCATCCTTCATCTTGAATTTTTCCAACATTTCCTTGATATATTTGGACTGACTGATGAAGATGCCTTCCTCTGATTGTTTTATTTGTAGTCTAAGGAAGAAGTTGAGCTCACCCATCATGCTCATTTCAAATTCTCCCTGCATAAGCTTGGCAAACTCTTGACAAAGATTATCATTAGTAGCACCAAAAATTATATCATCCACATAAATTTGTACAAGCAATAAGTCATTTCCTTTTCTTTTAATGAAGAGGGTGTTGTCTACATTTTCTCTCTTAAATTTATTTTCAATTAGAAAATTACTTAATCTTTCATACCATGCCCTAGGGGCTTGCTTCAGTCCATACAATGCTTTATGTAATTTATAAACATAATCTGGATGTAAGTGGTTTTCAAAGCCTGGAGGTTGTCCTACATAAACTTCCTCCATTATATAACCATTTAAAAATGCACTTTTTACATCCATTTGATAGAGTTTAAAATCCATGAAACATGCATATGCCAAAAGTAGTCTAATAGCCTCTAACCTAGCAACAGGAGCAAAAGTTTCATCAAAATCTATTCCTTCCTCCTGATTATAACCTTTGGCAACTAGTCTAGCTTTGTTTCTTATAACTATTCCATCTTCATCTAGTTTATTTCTATACACCCACTTGGTGCCTATGATTGAAACATTAGGGGGTCTTTTCATTAGGGTCCAAACTTGATTTCTTTCAAATTGATTTAATTCCTCTTGCATAGCATTTATCCAATTTTCATCCTTTTCGGCTTTCTCTAATGATTTAGGCTCTATTTGTGAAACAAATGCAAGATAATTACTAGTATTTCTTAGAGAGGATCTTGTCCTTACCCCTTGTGAGGGATCACCAAGGATTAGATCCCTTGGATGACCATGTGCATACCTCCATTCCCTCGGAAGATCTTGATTTGTTGCTTGGGGTTGATATTCTTCATCTTGCTGAATTGTATCTTCCTTGACTTCATCCTCAAGTTGTTTGTCTTGTATGGAGAACTCCTTCATTCTGTCTTCAAGTATACCTGCATCATTATCTTCTTCTTTTCTAGAAGAATCTCCATTAGCTTCATCAAAGACAACATAAATGGATTCTTCAACAACGAGAGTTCTCTTGTTGAAGACCCTGTATGCTCTACTAGATGAGGAATAACCTAAGAAGATCCCCTCATCTGATTTGGCACTAAATTTACTTAGATTGTCCTTTCCATTGTTTAAAATAAAACACCTACAACCGAACACATGAAAGTAGCTTATATTGGGCTTCTTATTTTTCATTAACTCATAAGGTGTTTTCTTTAAAATAGATCTAACAAATGCACGGTTTAAAATGTGACATGCAGTATTTATTGCTTCAGCCCAAAAGTATTTTGGTAGATCCGATTCGCATAACATGGTACGAGCCATATCTGCTAGTGTGCGATTCTTCCTTTCTACCACCCCATTTTGTTGGGGTGTCCTAGAGGCCGAGAAATTATGATTGATACCATTTTCGTCACAAAACTTTTCAAAGTGCTGATTTTCAAACTCGGTACCATGATCACTCCTAATTGCTTTTAGTTTAAGATTGAGTTCATTCGAAACTCTATTATGAAACTTGATAAAAGCGGGAAAGGACTCATCTTTATGTGCAAGAAATGAAACCCATGTAAAACGTGAAAAATCATCAACAATTACAAGACCAAATTTCTTACCCTCTAGACTAGCAGTTCTAGTGGGTCCAAACAAATCCAGGTGAATTAGTTCTAGCGGTTTTGATGTTGAGACTATGTTCTTAGATTTGAAAGAACTTCTTGTTTGTTTCCCTAATTGACATGCAGCACAAATTTTGTTCTTTTCAAAGTCTATTTTTGGTAGTCCTTTGACTAGATCTTTTATATCAATTTTGAAATTAAATCCATGCTAGCATGTCCTAACCTACGATGCCATAACCAACTAGTCTCATTAACTTTGGGATCCATGGCTACAAGACATTGGCCATCCTTCATGGTGAGATCATCAAGATCTACCATGTAAACATTTCCATGCCTATGTCCTGTGAGTATGATCTCATTGTCAATTGGACTACTAATTATGCATAGTGATGATTCAAATGACACTTTAAAGCTCTTGTCACAAAATTGACTTATACTTAATAAATTATGTTTTAGTCCATTAACTAACAATACATTTTCAATAAATGAGGAGGGTGATATGGAGATTTTACCAACACCAATGATTTGACCTTTTGCATTGTCTCCAAATGTGACTACTCCTCCTTCTTTTGATTTCAAGGTGACGAAGAGACTCTTGTCACCGGTCATATGCCTTGAGCAACCACTATCAAGATACCACATTCTCTTTTTATTCTCGGCTGCAAGGCATACCTGCAAAATGATCATGTGAAGCTCTTAGGTACCCAAGTTTTCTTGGGTCCTTCGTGGTTAGTGTAGTTGGTTCCCTTAGGCACCCATACTTTAGTTATGTTTTTAGCTTTTACAAATGTACTCTTGTTTGTTTGGATCTTTCTTTGAATACAAGAGTAGGCTTTATGTCCACTTTTTCCACAATGAAAGCATGTAGGTTTTTCAGTTTTGACATCTTTTGCTTTCACAAAGAAATTCTTTAGATACTTTTGTTGCTTGTTAGTTTTATATCCTAATCCGGCTTTATTAAAAACAGCTCTTTGATTTGAAAGAATAAGACTTAATTTTTCAGAGCTTTGTGTAAATTTTTCAACAATTGGTTTGTACTTATGTACCTCATTCTTAAGATTCAAATTTTCTTTAACTAGTTCTTCCTTATCCTTTTTAAGGGATTCAACATGTTGTGCAAGTGAGGTATTATTATCGAGTAGGGATTTTACTTTTAGATTTAATTCCTTAATTAGTGTTTTTGCCGTTTCATTTTCAATGCTAAGTTTTGAATTTTTATTTTCTAGATCAATGGTGTTAACATTTTCAACGCTCTCTTTCTCAATCAATAGATTTTTAATATCATCCTTTAGTTTTAGATTGGAGGCTTTTAATTCTTTATTCTTTGCTCCTAACATACTACAATCACTCATAAGTTCTTGAAAAGCTTCATACAATTCTTCTAAAGTAAAATTTATAGTTGAGTTTTGACATACCTCGTCATCTTCGAATGCCATGAAGCACAAGTTGGCGGTTTCTTCCTTCTCTTCCTCGGAGGAGGATGTGTCACTATCATCCCACGTTGCTTTCAATGCCTTCTTCTTCTTCTTTCCAAAGTGCTTCTTTTGTTAAGGGCATTCGGAACGAATGTGTCCCGGTCTCTTGCAATCATAGCATATGATTGGGTCTCTTTCTTTTTCTTTTTCCTTTTCCCAATCATTTCTCCCTCCAAACTTCTTTCTTGGGAAGGGTTTCTTTCTTCTCATGAATTTCTTAAATTTCCTTACTATTAAACCCAAGTCCTCATCTTCGCTTTCTTCTTCACTCTCACTACTTTCTTCTTCACACACACTCGAAGTAGCCTTGAGTGCGATTGTCTTCTTCTTTGGCGCATCTTCTTCATGTTGCTTCATTGTGAGCTCATGCGTCATCAATGAGCCCAATAGCTGTTCGAGTGCCAATGTGTTGAGGTCTTTGGCTTCTACAATCGCCGTGACCTTCGCTTCCCAAGCTTTCGGCAAAGACCTGAGAATTTTACTCACAAGTTCTTGATTAGTATAAGATTTACCCAAACTCTTTAAACCATTTATTATGTCGGTGAAACGTGTGAACATGCATGTGATGGTTTCATTGGGTTCCATCTTAAATAGCTCATATTTATGAACTAGAATGTTCACTTTAGATTCTTTGACTTGATTTGTTCCCTCATGGGTAACTTCAAGTCTATCCCATATTTCCTTGGCGGAACTACAGATTGAAACTCTATTGAACTCATTCACATCTAGAGCACAGAATAATGATTTCATGGCTCTAGAATTGAGTTGAGCCATCCTATTATCATTCTCATCCCAATCCTCCTCAGGTTTGGGAACTTGAATGCCATTAACCATGTGAGATGGTTCTTGTGGTCCCTTAACTATAACCCTCCATAAGGCATAATCTTGTGCTTGAATAAAGATCCCCATTCTAGTCTTCCAATAGGTATAATTTGTCCCATTGAAGAGTGGAGGTCTATTGGTTGCCTGCCCCTCAGCAGGAACATTGTTGAAGGGTGTTGCCATCTAGATCTTTAGCTAAGACGGTTAGGTTTTCAAGAAATATACAGAGCACCTGCTCTGATACCACTTGTTGCCCAGAGATGGTCACCCAAGAGGAGGGTGAATTGGGTGTTTTAAAACTTATTGTCTAATTAAAAATAAAACACACAAATGTATGAGCTAAAGTAAAAATAAAGGTATGAAAACAGACAATCGCAAACACAAGCTTTTATAGTGGTTCGGAGCTTCCACTGCTCCTACATCCACTCCCCAAAGCACCTTTGGGAATTTTCACTATAATCCAAGATTACAGTACGGTAGTTTTGCGAGTTCACTACCCAACTCGTTGTTTTACACCGGGCTAACAACGAACCCTATAACCCCCAATTTGACCTAAGCTTGGGACGCCTTTCCCTTGTTCCAAGTCCCTTGACTGGAACAAGCACAATAAAGAAAAGTTTTACAGGGATTTAAAAGCTCTAAATAAGCAAATATAACAATGATAAACAATAGAACCCGGAAGAACCCTTTTAGCTGTTGGAAGCGTGGGAGATGATGGTTCTTCCGATGTGGATCGCGTTGGCTTGAATGTGAGCTTTGAATCCCGAGCGGAAGAGAGTAGTTGAGCTTGAAATCAGTTGGAAAACTTGAAGGCACTTGATTTCTTCACTTGAATGCACTAACTCCCTTGAACCTCTCTCTCTTGCTTCTCTCTTGAATGATCTTGTGTTGGGTTGGTGAGAAGTTGTTGAGAAGCACTTAAGAGGTCCCTTTTATAGCTCAAAAAGCAAATATAGCCGTTAGACACAAAAAAGAGACGTTTGAAATTCAAATCAAACCTGAAAAAGCTGTCAGTCGCGTCCCAGGCGCTCCGGGGACGTCTCCGCTTCAACGCGAGACGTCTCGGCTATAAGATTTTACTTTTGACGATGTTTGGGGTCGACTCGGCGCTTTACGGGGACGACTCTGATGATGAACGGTTTGAATCCTTATTTTTCTATTTTTTTGAGAGGGTCGCCTCGGCACTTTACGGGGATGTCTCGGCTTGTTTGCGCTTTTTGCATGGGGACGACTCTGCTGCTTCGGGGACGACTCCGCCGTTATATCTCCGAAAAACATGTCTTCTGGAATTCTCTGAGAGAGTCGACTCCGCTCTTTCAGGGGACGTCTCCGCTGCCTTATTACCGAAAAAGACATCCTCTGGAATACCCTGAGAGAGCCGACTCCGCTACCTCGGGGACGACTCGGGAAGTCTGTTTTTTTTTACTTGCGGGGATGACTCGGCGTCCTGTGGAGACGGCTCACGCGCATCTCTTGAAATCAGCCTTTCTGCCGCCATTGAGAGAGTCGACTCCGCTACTGAGAGAGTCGACTCCGACCCTGCGAGACACCTCGCCAGGTGCCGGGGACGTCTTCCGACGTGCCAGTTCTTCCTGTTTGTGCCAGAGACGTCTCTGAGACAATCCGGAGACGTCTCGGCTGTCCCTGATCTATTTTCTTCATCTCAAAAATTCTTCAATAAATCCTTAAAAATTATGGAAACATGCCTAGACAATTCTTAACAATATTTTTAATAAAACACATGAAATCCTCAATTAAATTGTTAAGATAAATGGAATTATACTCTAGTGTTTTGTATTCATCAAAATCCATTAGGGGGTCAACAATCAAGCAAGTCACTGACGAGTGGATAGACATCCAAGTGACTTCTTGTCTTGGTCACGCTCAGTACCCTTGTTCTCTAACAAGCACCTGCACTATCACTTCAGTGCCCCTACACTGTGGACTCAAGTCTCGTCCATCCAGAAGGAAAGTGATCTGTGCACTGATCGGATCGATCACCGTCTTCGTGATGATCCATGGATCAGGAGCATTTAAAATTAATCACCAATGATACATGGCTCAAATTCTCAACTCTTGAGAATATGCATCATCATCTTATTAATTTCTTGGACGATTCATAGACACATAAATAATATGAATGAAAAGATGCCTTTTATTTATTCAATAATAAATAGTCAAGTACAAAATTATGTCCCTAAAATTAACAATGTGTCAGCCAGATTGGCTTCTAGGGCATACATCTAACAGGTCTACCTATGCACTTGTAAAGCATAGATTACTTACATAGCAGCAGAGTAGACTTATATTAGAAGAAAAAATAACTTTTTTTTCATATGTACTTTCTTTCATTACCTTATTTTCACTATTATACTGAAATAATTTTTTATTTTACATAAATTGAAAGTGAAAATACATAACTTACAAGATGCTTTTACTTTGCTTATTCCTTTTCCTATTTCTTCTTACCTCGGAACCTCCTCCTTCGCATATGTATCACCAACTGGAGGCTCTTATGAAGCTTTCCAATACCTATTCTACTACTAGCAAGCCTTCAATATGTTGCCTAGTTGTTCAATGGCCCACTCTCATGTCATTCCTCTTGTTCTTGCTCTACTCATTAAAAAGATCATTTTCTTCTCTTGTCATGTTATTCCTCTTCTTCCCTTTTTATCCTTTTTTTTGTTCATTACCCTTACAAAAATAGCTTATTGTATTTCTAGCCTTCGAAAATTACTATTTGCATATGTATCTCTTAAAACATCATATTTTTGCATGAATAAGCGGTTATATTTTTAGTTGACGGTGTTGAGAAGTAATCATTTTAAGAATAAAATAATTTTATCACCCCTTACAATAATATTCTTGAGGAATATATAACAAATATAGGGATGTTAACATAAAAGGATAATTATGCCAAATGATATTCAGAAGGGTTATTTATTAGAATTGTTAGCCAAACATCTAATAGTTGGGGCATCCATGCAAAACCAGGATGTTTGAGGGGTGCGTATGTAAATAGTTACTTTCGGGGTGGATATTCAATAAGTTAGATTTGTAAATGTTTATGTGCAAAGAATCCTTATTTATATGCATGGTCGAACATGAATATTAACCATATTGTTTTTAAGGGCTTTTTGCATAGATACCCTTCTAAATATTAGATTTTGCGTGAATATCCTTTCAAAATTAATATTTGCATGTATACCCTTGTAAAACTCTGTTATTGTACAAATACCCCTAATATAACAGTTAGTTTAACGGTGTTAAAAAAATAATATTTATATTAATTAAAAATAAAATTAAATTTTGAAATGATGTTATAATCCTTACACCACTCCAACCCCCCCCCCCGGCGCGTCTTACCCATCCCCTGGGAGCTCCTCGCCTCCGCCGTCCCCCCCCCCCCCGCAAGCTCCCCGCCCCCCGCGCGGCGCGTCTTCCCCATCCCCCGCGAGCTCCCCCCCCTTCGTCTCCCCCGCGCGGCGCATCTTCCCCACCCCCCGCGAGCTCTCCCCTCGCCGTTCTCCCCTCACCCCCTGCAGTCCCCCCCGCGAGCTCCCCCCCGCCGTCCCCCCCGTGGGCTTCCCAACCACCGCGCCCGGCTTCCCCAACCCCCGCGGGCTTCCGCAAAACTTATCTTTTGGTGCGATCTATCTTTCAAATCTTTCATATCTCTCCTATCTGTTGATTATAAAAAAATATTTAAATATCAAGTTACCCTCTCTTCCCTTTCATTGATTTATACTATTTTTCTTTTATTAATCTGAACCAAAAAAAATCATTACAAGTGTTCGAAGAACAATAATGATTATTGTAGTTGATTTTATTTCATTCCTATTTTTTACTGTGAACCTATATTGAAGCTCTATTTTTTGGTTTCTAGCTGCATACCATATATTTTATTTGAGAATAAATCCTATTATATATTTTTGTTATATTCATGATAAAGAAACAGGCCTCTCGTCATAGAACCAAATGCATTTCCTAATAAATACAGGATTATAAAGGCTATCACATTAATAAATGTATCTCAATTCTTTTCATCTACTAAGTTTTTTTTTTGCATATATACCCTTCTAAATATAGAAAATTGTATGAATATCCTTGTAAAGTTACTATTTGCTTGTATACCGTTACAAAATTTTTTATTTGTACGCCTAACCATTAAGGGTATTTTAGTCATTTTAATTTGAAACCGCTAATTTTTTTATGGCGTTAGATGACAAGGGTATATATGCAAAAATAAGAATAAAAAAGGGTAGAACAACAAAACAAGTATTTTACGAGGGTATAAATGCAAATATCAATTTTAGAAGGGTATTCACGCAAAATCCGATATTTAGAAGGGTATCCATGCAAAAAACCCTTGTTTTTAAAACTTTACCTTTTGTTTTGAAAATAGGTTAGTAAAGTTTCCAGTTGACTAAGCTTCGGTTAGATGTCCTGACAACCTTTCTTTTCAAAGAGTTAGGCTAAAAATCTTAAATAGGAATCATGATGTAATCTTTTTTTCTTATGATTAAGACATGATAAGCTATATTTTCATGTAAACACCAAATCAGGTACTAAGTATGTTTCCAAATTTTCAAACTATTGGGTAATTGAGGTTTATGGCAAACTCAATGAGAAAATGGTTCCTTTGTATCTCGGTCATGAGGACTTTACAATTCACCAAGTGATTGCACTAAAAAGAAAATTAAAAGAAATACCAAAGAGGAACTAGATCAAAAGAAAGAAATTAGATAAACCTTCATTAGTCATATTTTATACATCGGTAGCTTAAAAAATCACATAAAATGATTAATTAGACCAAAATAAATTTTGGAGCAGGTTGGACCTTATAGAGCGAGTAAAAAGAAAAACATACCTAGAAGAATTTTACAACTGAGAAAATGGTTAAATTTAGCAATAACTACCTTTGGACAGTGGCTACTAATAGATTTCTATAAGAATAATGTCCTTCTAAGTATTCAAACAAATAGTTATGGCAGTTAATTGCAAAAATAACATCGATTGAAAGTTATTTCGTACAAAACTTTCTTGTGGTGCTTATCCTAATAAGGATGACATATCATTTTTTGAATGACATAAAAAAATTAGGTTTACACATTCTTTATTAATTTGCATTATTCGATGCACCCTATTTTGGTCTTGCCAATTAGATATATAGAAATTCAAAGTTACTAAATAAATCCTAATAACAATTACCAAAAATTAATGAATTATAATATTTTAGTTTATAATTAATAATATTCCAAGTATATATCTACTAAAAATCTTATTTGATATGGTCGTGATATAAAGTGGAGCATGATTGCCATATGTCTCAATAAGTAGATTGCACTAAGGATAGACCCCTCTATAAAAAGGTCAACAGAGTCCAAGAAATGCAGGACAAGATGAGATTGGGAATAGAGATACTCACTGGTAGGTTTTTCTATATAGAGGTGGAAGATGAAGAAACTGTTAGTGGTTTGAAGAGAGAGATCGCAAAGAAAGAGGAATTTGAAGAAAGTAGGCTTTTGCTCACGCATAACAATGGTTGTCTGATGAAGGAAGATCAGCGCAGCCTTGTTGAATATGGTTGCTATGAAGGCTGTATTCTTTATCTCAACTTTTTGCCGATTGATGGTTCTCCTAGGCCCACACCCTCTGAAGATTGTGGGACTATCGATTTTAAAGAATCTTAAAGGTATTCTACTTTTATTGACTTTTACATCATGTTTGAAAGGACCTTGTAAGAAGAGTCAATCTTTCAAATTTAATAATGTTATTTTAAGATTGAAACTTTGGTTTGAGTTAGAGCATACTACTAATTGATTTGGTATATTAGTTGTTAATTTCTTTAACTTTTGGTTTGATAAATATTTTTCCTGGATGTTCATATTTTTGAAGCCAATAGCATAGTTCTATTTTTCTAGTTATGGTACTAATAATATGCCACAATTATTGATTACAAGTGGCAAAATATATGTAACTTTTTATAAATTCAATTTTTTTTTATGCCAAGTCTATTTTGTCCCTATTTTCTTTCATGCTCTTGCTCGTACTTTTTATGATGGAGACTTTGGAATTTAAGAAGGGGATGAAAGACAAGGGCCATCAATATTCAATGAGAGAGACTCAATGTCTTGTGTAGGATAGAAATAGGAGGTGAAGGCTACTAGTATCTACTTCCTAATATCTCCAATCCTTAGCACCTCCTCTTCTCAAATCCCATGTATTTCTTCTTTCATTTGAAATACTTATCTTCCTATCTCTCTCTCTTCTTGTCACATCACCCTTCCTTATCTCTTTTGCTTAACAAGCACTTTCGCTAATTCCTCTTACATAATCAACACACCCCTTTTTGAAATCCCATGATCTTGCTCTTTCCTCCCTCCTCCCTTCCCATCTCTCACCCTTTTCTTTTTAATTTTTGTGGTTAAACGTTTGAGTCCTCTATGAATGTTCTTTCCTATGTTCAATTTGTGATTCTATGAAGTTTTAATCTTTTCTCCTTACTCCAGTAATTTTAAGGTATCAAAATTTTTCACTCTGATTCAACTTGTCTTCTACTTAAAATTTGCATTTCAATCTGTTTTTTTCCATATTATTGTGTTGTATAGAAGTTTCATCCTTAGCTATGATAGGTTGATACATAATGATAGATGGTGAATAGAGATCTATAAAAGTGAGAGAGATACGAGTCCTAGGTTTCTTTTTTTTTTAGTTACAACAGATTTAGAGGGCGAGTCTTGGTGTAATGGTATAAGATTACTCCATTATGACTTTAGGTTCCATACGTTAAAAATATGGAAGCAACGACTCTGCACACAAGGGTAAGGCTGTATATATCTAACCCTCTCCAAACCTTATAGTGGGAGGATCCTCATGCATTGGGGTCCCCTTAATAATAATGGATAGTATTGGTTAACAAACCACCTATTTATCATTTGTATAACTAAGGGACAAGATTTAATTGTACAATTAATTCTTTTTTTAAGTATCTATACTACTACAATTTATAAATATATTGTTTGTTTTGGCTTGTACATATCTTAGAATTTTCAACTAACTGCATTCAACATGCAACATTCTAGGTAAAATATAGAATAGCCTTTCATAGCAATAATTCATATTTGTACTTAAGGATGCTTGGTATGTCATTTATGTATTTCTATAAAGTATATTCCAATTCCTTCTTATTTTAAGTTATTTTTGATTGTGACACATTCGTCAAAAAAGATGGGTTATAGACGAGTTGCTTGATTAGATTAGGTTATAACAATTAGTTTGGTAACTGAGTTTAATTTTTGAACTAGGTGTTCAATTTTGGAGTAGATTTTGATTTTATGGGGTAAAATTATCATTTGAAAAGTACAAATAAAAATTATTTTGTCGAATTGGATGTCTATTTTTTATCAATTAGTTAGGAATTAGTATATGTTAGAGTATAGTTTTTTGTAATATTTTATTTTATAGTAGGAAGGCAACAAATGAGAGTCTATACTTGGACATAATTTCTTCTTTCTTAGTCTAGAAAGCAACAATAGCATCTAAACAACAATAGTTTGTAGTGGCATGCAGTGTCATATTGAATCTTAAGTAAAGGACTTACAATTTCTTTCATTATAAGTACTTGGCCATAACTGGCTATATTGATGGTTGCATAGTCCCCTACCTATAGTTAATTATGGCTCGTACATGTATGCTCTAGAGCAGTTTAGAGGAGAATAGAGAGGGAGCTTTTCTCCAAACTATTATTTTTTAATAATTTCATCTATATAACAATAAAATTTAAATAGTCTTTCTCCAGTTTTTTCATAGAGACTCCACAACTCCCTCTCCTTTTCAAGCATCCCTTAGCCCTAGCCTCATTGCTATTTTTTTTTAGCCGAGAAGCCTTCTCTCCCTGTGCCCTTCTCTTTTCTTCCCCTCGCCCCTATTCTCTCCCCCCCTTCCTCCTTTTTCTTTCTTACGTGTTGTCTTGGCAAACCTCGTGTCCATGGTAATAGTAGTTTCGCCATCATAAATATTTGGTGGTTTGAGGCAACATGTTCATGTTGAAAATATTTTTTTCTATCACACATATTACCATGTCATCTCTCTTTAGCTCCATGACTTATGGCAATGGCTTGATGATTGGAGATTTCTCGTGGTCACCATTATTTGTGTAATGGCTAGATAATGACCTACTAACACAACCTATTAGATCAGCCCAATTAGAAGATTCTAAACCTCAACCTAAACCAACCTTATCCCTCTCTCTGTGTGTTTCTTTTGGTTCACACGTTTGCCTACCACTACTCATGGTCACTTTTCTCTCATAATTCTCTCTTCAATCTACCATTTCTCTTTTACACATAACCTCTTAACCAAGCCCTCTTCCTCACCCTACTCCCTTGTAATCTCTCTCTCATAACTCTCTTTCTCATCTCTCTTCCATTTCTTTCTCACAGATCTTACCTTGCTCTTTTTTTTGGGTTCTTTCACAAGAATGCGGAACTAGAATATCACATATTGAGGAAATATAGGAAGAGGAGCCCCTGTTATGTGATAACCATTTTTAAAAGTTGGGCAATTGCTATTGAGGATAACTTATATATATGCTCATTTTGAAGCTAACTTTGGGACCCACATTTTTGTACTAAATCTTTATTGATTTGGTCAATATATGGGTTAAAATGGGCTGAAAATGTGGCATAAGTTCTATATTTAGCATGATTTTGGAGACATAACTTGATGTATACATATCCATTTAGGATGAAAAATACCTATTTCAAGGTGACTTCGAGAATTTATGCTTTGAGCTTTGGCTAATTTGATCACTACAAGAGATCGAAAATATAACCAAGATCTCTTGGCAAGATTAATTTGTAGGATTGGACAATTCAATAGAAATATAGATTGTTGGGATATGGTAATTTTAAATATATGGTGCTTGTGCAATGTTCAATAAGAAGTGCGAGTGTACTGTAGATAGAGTTGCAATCACTTTATTTTGCTATATATTTATTAGTATATGTGTAACAATCTAGACCCCATCCAAAAAGGCTAGACTTAAGATAGGATGGCAGCTGGCCAGATATTTTCGGATACCCAAACTATCCCGAACCCTAATAGGATCTATTTAGCAAAGCCCTATAGGATTTGGAAAGGGTTTGGGATTTAAAATTAAAACTTGCTAAGGTTCGGGCTGTAGGATTTTAAATGGATTCAGATACAGATAAGGCAAATTTTGCAGGTACCCTACCCCTTGCCATTCCTACCTTAAGGTATTATTAAGTACCTAAGATCTATCCGATTCATATCTAATGTAGGACTAAAGACACACCCACAAGTGTCCTCAAAAACTCCCCCAGTTTAAGCCTTGGCATCTGCATCAGGATAAAAGTTTAAATCTATTGCAAATCTAATTATAAGTACCACAAATCTAATTTACAAATTCCACAATTAGCTTGTAGTCACCTAATAGACGCATGCTGCAGTGTTCTCTTATCCACATAGACCATTGGGTAGATCTACTCTGATACTATTTGTAACAATATAGGATCTTACTAAAAAATGCTTGTCAAAAAGGTGTTATTTGGGTTCTTTGATATTGAATAAGTACCCAAGATTTACCTAGTAGATAATAAATATGAGACTAAACACATGCCCACATGAATCTTCACATACTCCCTTGTTTAAACCCTAATATCTTGCCAAGCTCATCGTCCAAATCTATTCAAATCTAATTACAAGTACCACAAATCTAATCACAAACACTTATGGTCAACCTAAAATGGACCCATGTTGCAGCTGTCTCTTAGTCTATATGGGTGATAGGCCTGATCTGCTATAATATAATTTGTAACAACTCAGTGCCTCATCTAAAAAAGCTAGTCGTAAGATGTTGTTAAGTATCCAAGATCTACGTAGTGCATAACCAATAAGAGACCAAACACATGCCTCCATGGATCCTTACAATATGAGTTCTCATTTATTTAATTAATTTTGTATTGGCATTATTATTTTGATATGTTGAGGTGTTGAGATATTTTTTGTTGTTCACAAGTATTTTTGAGGCAAGTTCTCTCTTTATGTACTCTTTAATCTATTAGAATTTTGGAATTGTATTTTTCCTGTAAGACACTTTTTTGTGGAAGTTTTATTACATATTTTATTGAAGTGGTTGCATTCTTCGTATTAGTGAGTGTATACATAACGTAGTTCACATGGCATGGGATCAATTATGTATAAAAGGGATTATAGAATAAAAACTTCATGAGTTTTTGATAGTGAGTTTTATTGATAGATTTAATTGTGTTATTATTATTGGGACTATTGTTATGGATTTTTGTGTGACATTTTTATAGTAGATTGATGCCTGTCATTGGGCAAATCATGACAACCGATTGAAGCCTATCATGGGGCAAATCATGATCGTGTAATGGAAGATGCTTGTCATAGGGTGAATCATGACATTGGTTGCCTAATATCATGAAGAAAATGGACAACAAACTAAAAGTTAAATAAGTTATTTATCATGATGTATTATTTAAACATGTCCAAACTTGGAAATTGTAAATTATTTTAGCTATTGAGTTAGTGGTAATCTTCATATTGTATGCATAGCCATTATTTGTGTATTATCATACTTCTATACTTGTTATTTTAATAAAACAAAATGTATATTGAATCAGTTTTTTTTTTTAAAGTGGTGAATTTATCTTTAAATTGAAGTGTGTACAATTAAGAATTTATTCGTTGTTAAGCTTATAGCTTTCTTCTTTTCCAGATGAACGAATCAGTAAAACTCAGTTGTCTCGAGGATGCAGTTGGAGTATTATCAATCTTTCTTTCATTTGAGACCTTGTTGGTCAGAACCTTGTATTGTAGTTGTTCGACTGGTATTTTATCATCATGTGGAACTATTATTTAATCCATACCAAATGTTGGTATCGTTATGCTTGTGTTAAATATTTTTTTTTTATTACTTTAAGATTTGGATGCTCATAGTCCTTAAGCTAGGTTATGTGCAGGAAGTTATTTAGATCCTTTCCATATATATCTTTGTCTAGCTGACATTGTATTTAGTTGATTGATAGATTAGGCTTGAGATACTTTACAGGGCTGAGCCTTGCGAGGTGTCTACCCTGTCGGCAGTATCATGTTAGGGCATGATAGATGGTGTTTAATCATTGGTGGTAGTAAGGATGCCAGTTTTGACATGTTTTTGATTAGATTTTTAAATTTGACTGGTTCAAATTTGAATTTCAAATTGATGGATATTATAGTGCTCTGGGGTCCCCTCAAACCAAGACTCATAGGTACCACTAGATTTGAGATAAATATATATTACTACAGAAGGAGTTTTAGAATAAAAATCATGTTCGACTTGTGGTTACCAATCGACAACATTAGAGTGGCTATTTAAATCCCCACTAATGGCTATGACTATGCCATTAGATGACTATACTTAATTAGAATTAAGCTAAACAAGAAATTTCAATAAGGATATATGTGGACTTTTGGCTAGGTGGTATATCGAGTTAAAAATTAGCCCCGGCTTTAGGTCGGGCTGTAGGCTTGGTTTAAAAGGTCTCAGGATTGAATTCAGGTTTAGATTATGGAGGCCAAACAGAAATCAGGCCTAACCTGAAGCTCGCCACTGAACTCCGCCCCCCACCCATCCTGATCCCACTCCCTTGAAAAATTATTTGTTAGACTAAGTTCACATGGACTAGTCCAACCAGAAGGCAACACGTGGAATAGTAATTACTTTTTCCTCTTTTTTTTTTCCTTATATGTGTAATAGCAATATGCACCATGATGAATTTAGCAGCAGTGCAAAGTGTACGCGGCTCAACTAATAAGGTTTCCTAAAATGCTTATCTAGGGTGCTATAACTAGGCCTTGACTGTGCACTAGGATGTTACCAACAATATTAGTACCCTAATAAAGCCATGTTTTACATATGCCATACCTCATTGAAGTATTGATAAAGTATTTTTATTTTATTCATGGATGTTTTTGGACAATTGACAATAGCATGTGACGCCTATTTCGTATTAGGTATCCAAGATCTATAGGAACAAATAGGAAACATTGTTGTTTGGTGGGTAATTGATGGAGAACAAAGACTCCAGATCCCTATTCCTTAAAACTATGTTTGGATGGTGAAATGGGAATGAAATAAGCTAGTTATTCTATCTTATTCCATGTTTCGTTCACAACCAAACACTCCTACTTGGCCATTTAGTATAGGCCAATTTTGTCCCCAAAAAAAAATCTACCTCAAGGTCCCTAGAACCATGCGGTGAATGAACTCGAGGTTCCAGAGCTTCCTGGCTTATCAAGGTCCCCAGATCGCCTCTAACCATTGCCCGCTCCTGATCTCTATAGCAGATTACATCAGCCATCGATTCCCGTTCTTCTTTAAGAAGATGTGGTTGTCGTACCCCAAATCCTGGAACATTGTCTGAGAGGCTTGGACGATGCCGGTGCGAGGTGATGTCATGTAGAGGGTTTCGTGCAGGCTGGAGCTTACCAAGCGCAGACTCCGCAGGTGAAACTGCAAGGTAGTAGAGGATATATTTAGAAGGCCGGAGGAGGTGGAGGTGTCTATTGCTGAGCTTTAGGG